>NW_021825312.1:0-2500 GCF_006345805.1 Octopus sinensis | reverse complement strand
ATTGAATTAGAGAGAGACAAAACTATTAAAACCTTTAATGGTTCTAAACATAAGATTGTATCAGAGATAGTAAAAAGTTTTAGCTTTTCACTGTTGTTTTATTTCAAAGGTATGGGAGGTGCAGCTATGGGCAACGAAGGTGCACCCACCTGAGCAAATTTCATAAGAAATTTGTTTATAATAGTACATCCAGCAGTCTTTGCATGGGATCCATACATAAAGATGACAAAACTAGTAAGGCTTCAACATTACTTGAATATTTGGGTTATTCATGCTTACATGTTATGGCCTGTGTGTATGTTCATATCGATGTGTCCTGCCTCATGTGTAGCTGTGTTATTTTCATGTATGGTTCAGTGTATTTGGAGTGCATAAGTCCCAAGTGAATTTAACGATAGAGAGGAGAGCATCTAAAAACTCAAACGGGAACGGTTAGTACAATCACTTTAAAAGGTCACACATAGAAAAGATTATTGTTATAAGAAGGTTGTCTCTCAAGCTTGCTCTCGCCCTCTCACTGTATATATCAGCCGAAATTGCGAGGATGATCCGGTTCTTGACTGAAGATTGAAGGCTTCGAATGTCCCGTCCGTGTTTTTTGTATTGTCTTCTAAATGTTTTACGTTCTTGTCCCAGTTTTTCTACATATAATATATATATATATATACTCTTTTACTCTTTTACTTGTTTCAGTCATTTGACTGGGGCCATGCTGGAGCACCGCCTTTAATCGAGCAACTCGACCCCGGGACTTATTCTTTTGTAAGCCCAGTACTTATCCTATCGGTCTCTTTTGCCGAACCGCTAAGTAACGGGGACATAAACACACCAGCATTGGTTGTCAAGCAATGCTAGGGGGACAAACACAGATACACAAACACATGCAAATATATATATATATACATATATACGATGGGCTTCTTTCAGTTTCCGTCTACCAAATCCACTCGCAAGGCCTTGGTCAGCCCGAGGCTATAGTAGAAGACACTTGCCCAAGGTGCCACGCAGTGGAACTGAACCCGGAACCATGTGGTTGGTAAACAAGCTATATATATATATCATCATGACTGACCAGGCTATCAGACGTTGCTTCACATCACTGGTCACAATGCGCTTTGCATTGTTTTAGCCTTCACATGACGCCCCACCGCTGGCTACGTAAGCAGGCCAACAGAAGAAAGAGTGAGAGAAACTTGTGGCGAAAGAGTACAGCAGGGATCGCCACCACCCCTGCCGGAGCCTCGTGGAGCTTTTAGGTGTTTTTGCTCAATAAACACTCACAACGCCCGGTCTAGGAATCGAAACCGTGATCCTACAACCGCGAGTCCACTGCCCTAACCACTGGGCCATCGCACCTCACACACACACACACACACACACACACACATATATCATCATCATCATCATCATCATCATCACCGTTTAAAGTTCGTTTTCCGGGCTAGCATATATATACATACATATAAAAGCACTTCATATACGTCAAGGAATATACATACATATCTATGCATACATGTGTATAGATGTAATTATGCATTTAAATATACATGTATCACTACAAACATATGTACAGCAATGTGTGTGTGTCTGTGCATGTTTCTATATGTCCATGTGAGTACATGTATAAACTTCATAAAACCTACCCTGGTAGATCCACGGCATATACGAACAATTCTTATTCAAATATATACAGACATATTAATAGCTTTCCATTGCAGACCAATAACATAAAGAACAGCTGTGTATTTCTGTATATCTATATACAAATATCTAAATGTCTCCCTACATTTATTTATCAATTTATATATAATATATATATATATATATATGCATACATACATACATACATACATACATACATACATATATATATATATAGATATATATATATATATATATATATATATACATATACATACAACATACATATATATATATATATAATATATATATATATATATACATATACATACAACATACATATATATATATAAACATACATACAACATATATATATATATATACATACATAATATATATATATTATATATATATATACATACATATATATATTATATATATATATATATATATATATACATATACATACAACATACATATATATATATATATACATATACATACAACATACATATATATATATAAACATACATACATACATATATATATGCATACATATATATATATACACACATACATACATACATACATATATATATATATATATATGTATATGTGTATATATATATAAATAGATATTGATGTATCTCTGTTGTCATATATATATATATAGCAATGGAAAAAATAGATGGGAATGCAATGAAAGATAATAATCTGGAAAATCATAACATAACAAGAGATCCCGGAATTGGACATTGCAGTGATGATGATGATGAGACTGATGGCGATGATGGTATATATATGTATATATATATATATATATATATAAACATTATTGGTGAATTGAAGAAATGGAGCT
>NW_021825311.1:0-15917 GCF_006345805.1 Octopus sinensis | reverse complement strand
AAGGTCATGAGTTCAATTCAAGGCGACGCATTGTATACTCTCACGTTGCTCCAGTCCATTCAGCTTGTAAAAATGAGTCGTACCTGTATTTCAGAGGGCCGGCCGCGTCACACTCTGTGTCACGCTGAATCTCCCTGAGAACTACGTTAAGGGGTACACATGTCTGTGGAGTGCTCAGCCACTTGCACGTTAATTTCACGAGCAGTCTGTTCCGTTGATCCTATCAGCTGGGACCCTCGTCGTCGTAACCGACCAGACGGAGTGCCCCTTAAGTGGAGGTGCAATGGCCCAGTGGTTAGGGCAGCTGATACGAGCTCGTAGGATCGCGGTTTCGATTCTCAGACCGGGCGTTGTGAGCGTTTATTGAGCGAAAGCAACTAAAGCGCCTCGAGGCTCTGGCAGGGACTGGTAGTGAACCCTGCTGTACTCTTTCACCACAATTTTCTCTCACTCTATCTTCCTGTTTCTGTTGTACCTGTATTTCAAGGGGCCAGCCGCGTCACACTCTGTGTCACGCTGAATCTCCCTGAGAACTACGTTAAGGATACACGTGTCTGTGGAGTGCTCAGCCACTTGCACGTTAATTTCACGAGCAAGCTGTTTCTGTTGATCGGATCAACTGGAACCCTCGTCGTCGTAACCGACAGAGTACCACGATGTGTGTATGTATGTATGTATGTATGTATGTATGTATGTATGCATGTATGTATGTATAGACACCACACACGCATACATTAAATATATATTTACAAACGCACTCATTAATACTTATGCATACATATATATATATAGTGTATGTGTGCGTTGTGCATTTTTTCTATACATATATATATATATATACATATATATAAATGCATGCGTGATTATATGATTATACATTTGCATGTGTGTGTGTGTGTGTGTGTGTGTGTGTGTTGTGTGCATACGTGAGCGTATTTGTGAGTTGAAAAGGATGCGAGATGAAGAGAAACAGAAATGAATTATAGAAAGGGAAGGCGAGAGAGAGAGAGAGAAGACATAGAGAAAGTGACAGAAAGCGAAAGAGAGGGTGAGAGAGAACGAGAGAAGGAGAGAGAGAGAGAGAGAGAGAGAGAGAGAGAGGAGAGAAAGGTGTGGTGGAGAGAGAGAGAGAGAGAGAGAGAAGAAAATAATGCAAATACAGGGAAAGAAGCAGCTGCTTTTAACATTGCAACCGTGAAAATTTTTGCAAAATTCTAGGAATATTTTCTAGAAGCTTCGACAGAACAAACATGAAGCGAAATGTTGACACTTGTTATTGCTTTGCCTTCCACTTTAATAAACATCGGTTGTTATCTAAACGAAATCATGTTACTAGCCTCCTAAAGTACACACCTCTAACCACATCAAATCGCTCAAATAACTGTCCACCCAGTTGATGCCGTAGTAGTAGTGGTAGTAGTAGTAGTAGTAGTAGCAGTAGTAGTAGTAGTAGTAGTAGTAGTAGTGGTGGTGGTGGTGGTGGTGGTAGTAGTAGTAGTACTAGTAGTAGTAGTAGTAGTAGTGGTGTAGTAGTAGTAGTAGTAGTAGTAGTAGTAGTAGTAGTAGTGGTGATGGTGGTGGTGGTGGTGGTGGTAGTAGTAGTAGTGGTAGTGGTAGTGGTAGTAGTAGTAGTAGTAGTAGTAGTGGTGGTGGTATGGTGGTGGTGGTAGTAGTAGTAGTAGTAGTATTTATTGTTGCTGGTGTCGTAGTTGCTGCCGTAGTCGTCGTCGTCGTCGTCGTTGTTTTGTTTTTGTTTTGGTGTTTTTAAAAGGGCGGTGGATGGTATAAATTCTTGAATGGCCGGACAAAATCTACAACGTATTTAGTTACAGCCATTTTACATTATAAATTCTAAGAGTCGATAAAAAAAAAAAAATGTACCTGTCACATACCGAGCTTGATATAATCGCACAAACCCTCCCTCCAAACTGTAGCCTTATATGTATATGCTAGAAATCATTTATTTATTTTTTTTTTTTTGAAAAATTCAGATCGGGAATTGCGGGATAAATACGAAAGCCCTTCGCCTATCAAGGCAACGGAAATGCGCTTTCGGTTTTGTTGAGGCCTACGATGCCGACGACCGCTCGGTTCAAAGTCTCTCTTGACCAAAAATGGCCTGAACTCTTTGTATGACCACCTTCCATGTACATAACTCTCTGTCCCCCTACATGGCCTTGCTTTTGCTTTTTGAGCCAATAAAAATTGAATTGAATTGAATTGAACAAATGGAGAGAGCGATGCGGTGAAACTGTTCTTTACCCATTCGTTCGTAACCGATAGTCAATGGCACGTAGAGTCACGTTGAAAAACTATTTATAGCGAGTAGGAGAGATCCAGTTATTGGCTGTATTCTTCGTAAAGTCCACCTCACCCACACTGTTTACGGTGGCTATGATAAAAAAATTTTGTGTAGCAGTCGTGACTGAAATAGCTGTAGTCGGGTCTCTATCCTCGACGAAACCCTCGTCAACTTCTTCAGTAGAACGTAAAGCTTGAGAGAGAGAGAGGCGGGGACGCTGCTCACAAGAAAATTTGCTAAAAGATGGGTGCAAGCGTATAAGATGTATAATAAGGCTAATAGTTCAATTCCCTCTGAAGTGTGCAGTCGGGGGACGGCAAGTACCTGGAAAGAAAGAGGTTGGTTTTATGAGTGCCCTGGCCTTCGCTTGACAACATCGCTTGACAACCGATGCTGGTGTGTTTACGTCCCCGTAACTTAGCGGTTCGGCAAAAAAAGACCGATAGAATATGTACTAGGCTTACAAAAAATAAGTCCTGGGGTCGATTTGCTCGACTAAAGGCGGTGCTCCAGCATGGCCACAGTCAAATGATTGAAAAAAAGTAAAATAGTAAAAGAGTATACATATTTTTATATAATTTTTTGTATATTATCTATATTAAATCTCTGAGCGAGAGGTAAACAGTAACAGTACGGAATCGTAAAATATATTTGCTTAAATGTGGCGGTCCTATAGAGGACAAGGTTACTGTTGTTTTTAGCTCCTGGAAGACATCTCCCCCAGCTGGCTAACGACACACTGTCTGAGTGCGATTATATATTTTACGATTCCGTATTGTTACTGTTTATTTCTCGCTCAGAGATTTAATATAGCTTATTTCTCCTTTTTCGAGACCAGCGACAATTGGTCCTTGGAAAAAGCATATAATATTTTGCGGGTGGACCTAGTTTTCATCGGTAGCTGATGATTATCACACACTGAAGACGCATAAATACCCAGAAACCCAGATCTGTGTGTATCAGATGGGAACGATAACCTCCCCTCACAAATACTAATCGGACTCAGACAGTGTGTCGTTAGTCAGCTGGAGGAGATGTCTTCCTGGGGCTAAAAACAACAGTAACATCGTCCTCTATGGGACCGCCACATTTAGTTGGCAAATATATTTTGTATATATTAGATTATTCTTAATCTGTTGTATTTAATCCGGTTGTTTGTTGTAAATGAACACTCCCAGCATTATGCTAGCCTTTTACAAAATTATTATTGCATTTTATGTGTGTTGTTACTAAAGATAGAATTATTGTTGTTGTTGTTGTTGGTGCTGCTGCCGTGCTGCTGCTGCTGCTGCTGCTGCTGCTGCTGCTGCTGCTGCCGTTGCTGCTGCTGCTGCTGTTGTTCGAGCCGACAAAATGTTTAGCGGCATTTCGTCCGTCGTCATGTTCTGGGCTCAAATTCTGCCGACGTCGTTTTGCCTTTCATCCGTTTGGGAGCGATAAAATAAAAACCATTTGAACGCAGGGGTCGATGTAATCGACTTTTCCTTCTCCCCCCAAACTGCGGCCCTCGTGCTAAAATTTGAAACCGTTGTTATTATTATATTTGACTTTCGTGTGTAAACACGTTGTTGTTGCTTCCCGCTTCGAAGAACTTTTTACTCAAACATCACCAAAGGAAATTTTCCTTATAGTCCTTATAAAAAGAATTATAATTGCCTGAAGAAGAGGCTTCTCTCGATACTTGAGGTAGACGAGAGAATAAAAAAGGTATTCTTCACAAATTTCTAAAAGCATTTTATTTATTCACAATATAGGCGCAGGAGTGGCTGTGTGGTAAGTAGCTTGCTAAACAACCACATGGTTCCGGGTTCAGTCCCACTGCGTGGCATCTTGGGCAAGTGTCTTCTGCTACAACCCCGGGCCGACCAATGTCTTGTGAGTGGATTTGGTAGGCGGAAACTGAAAGAAGCCTGTCGTATATATGTATATAAATGTATATGTGTGTGTGTGTTCGTGTATCTGTGTTTGTCCCCCCAATATCGCTTGACAACCGATGCTGGTGTGTTTACGTCCCCGTCACTTAGCGGTTCGGCAAAAGAGACCGATAGAATAAGTACTGGGCTTACAAAGAATAAGTCCCGGGGTCGATTTGCTCGACTAAAGGCGGTGCTCCAGCATGGCCGCAGTCAAATGACTGAAACAAGTAAAAGAGTAAAGAGTAATACATTTTCACAGCCAAAATTGCTCACACGCGTAATCGTGCTTTTTGACAAAGCACTAAAATAACTAAAGCAAAACGTAAAATCGAAATACACAGCTAAATTCATAAAAGAAAAGGAAAATGAACAGCATATTCTTTTATCCTTTTACATGTTTCAATGATTTGACTGCAGCCATGCTGGAGCACCGCCTTAAAAGGTTTTAGTCGAAGAAATCGACCCCAGGACTTAGTCTTTGTAAGCCTACTACTTATTCTATCGGTCTCTTTTACTGAACTGCTATGTTACAGGGTCGTAAACATACCGACATTGATTGTCATGTGATGATGTGGGGGACAAACACAGACTCAAAGACACTCACACACACACGCAGATATGTATTAACATATCTTAATCTATATATATATATATATATATATATGTGGCCATGCTGGAGCACCGCCTTTAGTCGAGCAAATCGACCCTGGGACTTATTCTTTGTAAGCCCAGTACTTATTCTATCAGTCTCTTTTGCCGAACCGCTAAGTGACGGGGACGTAAACACACCAAACACACCAGCATCGGTTGTCAAGCAAGCATGCTAGGGACAAACACAGACACATACACACAACACATACAATATATATATATACATATATACGACAGGCTTCTTTCAGTTTCCGTCTACCAAATCCACTCACAAGGCATTGGTCCGGGCCGGCCCGGCGCTATAGCAGAAGACACTTGCCCAAGATGCCACGCAGTGGGAAGAATGAACCCGGAACCATGTGGTTGGTTAGCAAGCTACTTACCACACAGCCACTCTTTTCTGTGTATATATATATATATATATATAATATATAATATATATATATAATATAAAAGAGAGATTCTGTCTGTTTGTGTGTTTATTTGTCCCGTAAAATGAAACAGAACGTTTCAAAGGAAGCAGCACTATTTGTGTTTCAATAAAGTCTTCTCTATTATGGCATCATGTGAAAACACTTCAACTTTCGGCAAATATGAGATCGAGGCTTTCAAGAGATCAGTCAGCTGGACTATTTGCAGATAGAGAACGGAGCGTTTTGTCCGTCCTTGTGTTCTGAGTTCAAATTCAAGTGAAGTCGATTTTGCCTTTTATCATTTCGGGGTCGATGACATAAGAACAAGTTGAGCATGAGCACTAGGGTCAATATTATCAACGAGCCGTTCCCCAAGATTTTGAAGTCTTTCATCTATAACAGAAAAGATTATTATTATATTATTATTATTATTATTATTATTATTATTATTATTATTATTATTATTATTACTACTATTATTATCATTATTATTGAGTGAGAGAGCAGTGCATGCCATCAAAGTGACACTGGGGTAAAATATACGAAGCCCAGTATACCTGTCATGACTACCCGTCTGATAAGAGTACACCAGGCATATGCATCACAACCATATGTGCGCGACATGGTGATCTCATATCAAGATAAACATCACATGGCCTTGCAGGTGGGGCCCAGTTAGAATTTTCTTCAGGTCAAGTAACCCATCCCGCTCAAAAGGTCCCTGAATAAGGGTTGTTTATGGATGTTGAACGAAACACCCATGTTCCCAGAGGTGAATTATTCAAACCCCAAAGAATCCCTCTCAACACATGGCTATGATGTCCCCCCACTACTTCTGCTCGTGATCAGAGATGCACATATCGTCAGCCATTAAGACACATGCCATCAAACAACTGACAAGTAAATCTGTGGTATTGAGCAGAATATTTGCTGTAGCGCATCTTTTATACCAAGACAAAACAATGTACATGATAACACTTCCAATCAGTTAAGGTCAGAAGCCATGAGAGCCACTGCTTGGTACTGCATCAGGGCATCGTTATTATTATTATTATTATTATTATTATTATCATTATTATTATTATTATTATATAAAATCCTTTCATGGTCGATAAATCAAGTACCAGTTGAGTACTGTAGTCGGTGTAATCGACTGTTCCGCTAAATTCTGCCAAAGACGACTTAGCCGTTCATCATTTCATTATCGATAAAATAAATACTAGTCAAGCACTGGGATCGATGTATTCGACTAGACCCCTCCCCAAAATTTCCAGTTGCTGTAGAAAGAATTGTTATTGTTGCTGCTGTTGTTTTTGTTTTTGTTTCTGTAACAGCGTAGATAGATCTTATGTTGTTTTATAATCCAAGAGGAGGCGCAATGGCCCAGTGGTTAGGGCAGCGGACTCACGGTCATAAGATCGCGGTTTCGATTCTCAGACCGGGCGTGAGTGTTTATTGAGTGAAAACACCTAAAGCTCCACGAGGCTCTGGCAGAGGTGGTGGCGAACCCTGCTGTACTCTTACACCACAACTTTCTTATAGCTATACTGCCCAACAAGGGGCTATACACAGAGTGGGCAAACAAGGACAGACAAACGGATTAAGTCAATTGTATCGACCTCAGTGCGTAACTGGTACTTATTTAATCGATCCCGAAAGGATGAAAGGCAAAGTCGACCTCGGCGGAAATTAAGCTCAGAACGTAGCGGCTGACGAAATACCTATTTCTTTATTACCCTCAAGAGGCTAAACACAGAGAGGACAAACAAGGACAGACAAACTGATTAAGTCGATTATATCGTCCCCAGTGCGTAACTGGTACTTATTTAATCGACCCCGAAAGGATGAAAGGCAAAGTCGACCTCGGCAGAATTTGAACTCAGAACGTAACGACAGACGAAATACCCCTAAGCATTTCGTCCGGCGTGCTAACGATTCTGCCAGCTCACCGCCTTCTTTCACCACAACTTTCTCTCACTCTTTCTTCCTGTTTCTGCTGTACCTGTATTTCAAAGGGCCAGCTTCGTCACACTTTGTAACACACTGAATCTCCCAAGAGAACTATGTATTTGGTGTGCTCAACCACTTGCGCGTTGATTTCACGAGCAGTCTGTTCCGTTGACCGGATCAATTGGAACCTTCGTCGTCTTAACCGACGGAGTACCACGTCATAATCCAAGAAGCAGGCCATAACAACGACCAGGCATCTCTTGTGTTGTCTTGCATCAACTCAATTTTCGAGCAACTTCCTTAGAATTCTTATTGTTTTTTATTAATACAGTATTCGATATCGATTCCAATATTTTTCTCTTTGTAATTGTACTCACCCCAACTGTTAATATTTCGACATTTTTAACACCTTTGCAACTTACTCTTACAAATTTTAGTATTTCTCAGTCGTTATTTATATATTTTCACGCATTCTGTTGTCACTTAGGAAAACTACAACAATTATTTTGCGATGTCATTCTTTTTGTTGACCTAACAATGTATGGTCTTGTCACAATAAACTAATCACACTTAACTACCTGGTTTTCTTCAACTCTACTAGGTTAATGTTCGTACCATCCATTATCTCTTTCACCTCACACAGTTTCTAATAAGAATACGTACTATATTGTCGTGACTTCTGTTTTTTTTTCTTTTTTCTGTTAATGCAACTTTAACTGATTTCGGTTACTGTGCCTCGAATTGTTTGCTCCTTTTATACCACAAACTCCATATAAATGTGATTCGACATACCTATCAATAAATCTTTATCATAGTTTGTTCTGAGTGCCTTTTCCTGTGTAGCACAAAATAACACTTCACTTCTAACATTTGCGTTTGATTTTCGTATTTATTTCCACGTCACTTGCTCGTCAAAATATTACTCACGTCTCCGACAAACTGCACACATTGTGATTTTTTTCACTCCACCTTTTCCTCAATTCTCATATTCATCCGCACCAGTACAGTCTGCAGTCTCTACCACATTTTACACCAAACAACGATTCTGAACTATTAACTATGAACCATCTTTGATTCTCATCTTCGCTTCTTACCGTCCTTATAACTTATCCAACCTCTTCCTCTATCTTTCCTGAGTAGTAAAAGTCTATGAGCGTCACTTTTCGGGTGCAGTATACAATGAGTCGTCATTATTTGCAGTTCCTTTGCGTCCTGCTTCTAAAGTTTTTCCTTGTCTCATTTAAATACCTCTGCTTCATGTATCGTTTCTGATCGCCTACGTATTTATCAACGATATCATCTGCCTTCCATTTAACTTTCTCTTTAAAACCAATTTAAAGTTCTATGGAATGTGTTTCCAAATAGTTCCTTCATTCCAATCTCTTTGATCTCAACGATTTCTAAAATTCCTGCGTACTTATATCCATTTCCCTCAATGCCTATCATTACTTCCCCAACAGGTAACACAACCCCATCTTCCGATACCAACTTCTCTCTCTTTTATTATAAGAATGCCTCACTACTTAAACCTAAATTCCATTCCTATGTTTTTTGAGGATTTGTTTCCTAAATAAATTAGTAGCTTCAACTAACGAATCATTCTGGTTTCCACTCTTCCCAAAGAATTTTAATTCGACCATAAACATAAGACAGTTGATATAAAACTTTCTTTTTTCGTTCATCCCCAACCAACGCTTGTTTTTCGCAATATCAAAGTCATCGATATGACGCTCACCACGAATATTAAAGTGACATAAATAGAACGATTTTGTTGTATTTCAGGATGGTAATTTTTTTTTCTCTTTGCAAAAGAAGAAAATAAATGACCATCCCGATATACAACAATATCTATTACAACACACGACTTCACATCAGGAATCTAGCAAAACACATTCATAAACGTAATAGAAAGATTCCGCTTCCAAAATCCAGCCATGTTAATTATTATAAAGTTATTACACGCTATTTTAATTAGCAGGGATATTGTCTTGAGAGTAAGTGACAACAAAACTCATCAAATCTTAAGAACCTTTCTTAAGATTCTTGCAGAATACGGGATTGCACCTTTCTGCAAGTCGAGATTGCGAATCTCAACTCCAAAGTGTTTCAGCTTCTTTGGTAGAAGTTTTGGTGTTGTGCTAAGTGCACCAGTTACCATAGGGACAATTATTGCCTTTGTCTTCCATAATCTCTTCATCTCTCACGCTAGATTCAGATATTTCTCAGCTTTCTCTATTTCCTTCGTATCCACTCTATTGCCATTATGGTACCGCAAAGTTTATATGCTGATAATGTTTTTTCTTGGATTTTCCCCCTACAGTCATATCTCGTCGCCTTGCTACAATAATATGTACCTCTGCACTTACGCTTGCAACCTTTCTGCTCATGGGGCAGGACTCCATTTTTTTCCAGATGTTCGTACATCGACTTTGCGAATATTCCAGTCAATAACTTCCACATAAGTGGCAAACAGGATATCGGCCTGTAATTGTCTACCGTATTGCCTCTTTCGATGTTTTATTATTATTATTATCATAAATCATCATTATTATTATTATATTATTATTATTATTATTACTATTAGGAGTGGCTGTGTGGTAAGTAGCTTGCTAACCAACCGCATGGTTCCGGGTTCAATCCCACTGCGTGGCCCCTTGGACAAGTGACTTCTACTATAGCGTTAGGCGACCAAAGCCTTGTGAGTGGATTTGGTAGACGGAAACTGAAAGAAGCCTGTCGTATATATGTATATATATATTTGTATGTATGTGTGTGTGTGTTTGTGTGTCTGTGTTTGTCTCCCTAGCATTGCTTGACAACCGATGCTGGTGTGTTTACGTCCCCGTCACTTAGCGGTTCGGCAAAAGAGACCGATAGAATAAGTACTGGGCTTACAAAGAATAAGTCCCGGGGTCGATTTGCTCGACTAAAGGCGGTGCTCCAACATGGCCGCAGTCAAATGACTGAAACAAGTAAAAGAGTATTATTATTATTATTATTATTATTATTATTATTATTATTATTATTGTTGTTGTTGTTGTTGTTGTTTTTGTTATCATTATTATTATCATCATCATTATTATAGTAGTAGTAGTAGTATTAATTGTTCAGTAGTCTTATTTTAATCATGTGCTTTCACTGCACTACCGAGTGCATCTCTGTGTGCCTTGGGTATGTGCTATGGTTTGTTGTGGCACTCTTATTTTCAATGTATTGAAGGTGTTTTACGTAGGATGTGTGCGATACCTTGTAGTGCTATTTTCTGTATTGTTATAGTTGTTGTTGTTGTTATTATTATTATTATTATTATTATTATTATTATTATTATTATCATCATCATCATTAGGGCGGCGAGCTGGCAGAATCGTTAGCTAGCCGGGTGAAATGTTTGCGGTATTTCATCCGTCTCTACGTTCTGAGTTCAAATTCCGCCGAGGTCGACTTTGCCTTTCATCCTTTCATTCTTTCAAGTACCAGCGAAACACTGGGGTCGATGTAATTGACTAGCCTCCTCCCACCAAAATTTCAAGGCCTTGTGCCTTCAGTAGAAAAGATTATTATTATTATTATTATTAGTAGTAGTAGTAGTAGTAGTAGTAGTAGTAGTAGTAGTAGTAGTAGTAGTAATGTAGTTGTAGTAGTATAAATCATTATTATTATTGATTGATTGATTTAATTTATACTAGCAGCACCCAAGTCTCAAAGAGTTAACACGATTTTGCATTTAAAGCTGCTAACAGGTGGGGTGCCATGCAATTAAAAAAAAACTGTTATGTGCAAAATAAAACTTTATAAAATTTATAATAACACTGAATGACTACAATCGCATTGACATGGAGAAGAATTTGCACAAAGTATGCGTGGCGGACTGGGTCTAAAAGTATTGGTTGCTAGGAGACTAAGGAGCCCACCCTCAACTACAATGCTATTATCTTTTTTTTTTTTTTATTAAAAGTATTCTTTTCAACTGTCTACAAACACAGCCAGGCTGAAATAATTAATGCATTCTTCCAGGAGTGAATAGAAAATTCTCGAACCTAGATATTAACATGAGTCCCCATATGTGGATTCTAATTGTGTAGGGGGTCCACTTGCCATCGGGTAAGCTGGCAACCTGACCAGTCCGCCACTGCTTATAAATATGATCTTTGGCAATTCACTTGTTTTGAGGCTGCCTGGAATTTGATCGATATATTTGTTTGCTCCTTTTGATATCGTTCCAAGTACTCCAATAATAATAAGTAATGTTATTGTCTTGAGATGCTCCGAGTTTATTTTTCTGCGTGGAGGCGCAATGGCCCAGTGGTTAGGGCAGCGGACTCGCGGTCATAGGATCGCAGTTTCGATTCCCAGAACGGGCGTTGTGAGTGTTTGTTGAGCAAAAACGCCTAAAAGCTCCACGAGGCTCCAGCAGGGGCTGTTGGCGAACCTTGCTGTACTCTTCCACCACAATTTTCTCTCACTCTTTCTTCCTGTTTTTGTTGTACCTGTATTTCAAAGGGCCAACCTTGTCACACTCTGCGTCATGCTGAATCTCCCCGAGAACTACATTAAGGGCACACGTTCCTGTAGAGTGCTCAGCCACTTGAACGTTAATTTCTCGAGCAGGCTGTTCTGTTGAATGGATCAACTGAAATCGTTGTCATCGTAACCGACAGAGTGTCAAGTTATATTTTTCTGCACTTTCACTGCCTTACTGAGAACAGATCCGCGCGTGTTGGGGAACTCGGGTGTCTTGTGTTAGTTTTGTATTCTTTTAATACAAATGCAATGCTCAGACATACCATTCTCTGTATGTTGTTCATATTTGTAATTTTGTGTTTTGTTTACGTGGTTTCTAATTATTCCAAAGCTATGCATTATTATAGGAATTGCTTCTATTTTCAGTTTCCATATTCTGTTCATTCCTATTTCTAGATCTTTATATTTCGATCATTTTCTCATAGCTGTTTTTCTTTCTACTCCATTACACGCTTATGATAACTTCTTGTGGTAAAATAATGATTCAGTGCTACAGTCAAGATATTTGCAGTTTCTGTTGTGGGGCCTGCGCCTCTCAACCAAGGTCGCAATTATTTTCTATATATGTTTTCTATATTGTTGTATCTAGGAATGGTAATTTTGCCAGTTTAGCCAATAAAAACACACGCACTATATATTTGTTGTTACTTTGCTTCGGCGTTATTTATTTTTTACATTAAACTTAATCTTATTTCGGCCAGAGTTCTTCCGTCACACTCCTGTGACCGCATCAGTGGTCCTTTGCTTTCTTCTTTCTTATTTGTGTGTCTCTCCTTACTAACCGTCAGCCATTTTGTATTTCTATTGTATGTGTCTTCTTTGCGCATGCGTATATCTCTATGTGTGTCTATGTTTAGTTTAGTTCGTGTGTGTGTGTGACGAAAGAACTCTGGCCGAAATAAGATTAAGTTTAATGTAAAAAATAAATAACGCTGAAGCAAAGTAACACCAAATATATAGTGCGTGTGTTTTCATTGACTAAACTGGCAAAATGACCATTCCGAAATACAACAATATCTGTTTCAACACACGATTTCACATAAAAAATCTT
This sequence comes from Octopus sinensis, assembly GCF_006345805.1. NCBI lineage: Eukaryota > Metazoa > Mollusca > Cephalopoda > Octopoda > Octopodidae > Octopus > Octopus sinensis. Next base: position 3,113 of record NW_021825311.1, on the reverse strand, counting down.
GCACAACAAATATATGTTTTCTATATGTTTCCACACTACTCATTTATTTTTTCATAAATATTGGTCATGCTGTTGTGGGTGGAATACCATGGCTTTAGTACGACATTCTCTAGTCACAGTTTTAACTTTGATTAGTTGTTTCACTTAGCATCTGTTTTACATTTGTTGGCTTCCTTAAAGACAGAAAATATTTTTATGTTAGTGTTTTCTAGACGTTACTTTTCTATTCTTATTTACGTGTTTACAAGATATTTTTATAGTCCAACAGTGGATATTTGATAACAGTTTTCTAATCACATTAAGGCCTTACCTATTTGTATTTGTGGTAAATATGTCAGATTTTGGGTGGTGTATTTTAAAACAGTCATTATTTTTCTCTTTTTCTTGTTTTTTTTTTGTCTAGTTTTGCTAATTTATTTATCGCCCAATTGAGAATAATATCCCTTTAACTTATTACTGCTGACAGATAGAGTATGGATAATTAATACTTTATTTTATGCATTTAACTTTGTTTTCAGTCTAAACTTACATTTTCTTTCATGTATGCGTTTTATATTGTATCTAATTCCTTTATTCTTAAAAGTATTTAAAATCCATGTTTGGTCCAATATTTTTGTTTCTAAGGCGGCGAGCTGGCAGAAACGTTAGCACGCCAGGCGAAATGCGTAGCCGTATTTCGTCTATCGTTACGTTCTGAGTTCAAATTCCGCCGAGGTCGACTTTGCCTTTCATCCTTTCGGCGTCGATAAATTAAGTACCAATTACGCACTGGGGTCGATGTAATCGACTTAATCCCTTTGTTTGCCCTTGTGGGCAATAAAGAAATAAGAAACGTTAGCACATTGGGTGAAATACTTAGCGGTATTTCGTCTGTCTTTACGTTCTGAGTTCAAATTCCGCCGAGATCGACTTTGCTTACATCCTTTCAGGGTCGATAAATTAAGTACCAGCTGCGTACTGGGGCCGATCTAATCGACTGGCCCCTCCCCAAAAGTTTCGGACCTTGTGCCTAGAGTAGAAAAGAATATTTTTGTCTCTGCTTCTTTATGTAAAATGACATAAGTGTTCGTAAAATTGCTTTTCACATTTTTCTAACATGAATCTCATATCAGTTTCACTGGTGAATTTATGCTAACTGTAGCAGTGTTTCTTGTAGCTATCATCTGCAACATATAACGTGGGGTCGTTATACAAAGAATTGTTGATTGTTTAACCATGGCAGTTCTCGCTGAGTTCAGTCTGGTTGACAAAAACTGTTAGTACCAGTTATCGGCAAAACCTTAATTCAAAAGCCACTATGTATCTACCTTTGGTTCCTGAATTCAAAAGCCACTATGTTCGATTTTGCCTCTCTTCAAGTCATTGGTCGGTAAACTAAATACCAGTAATGAATTGGTACCAGTTTAAGCGCTTTAATCTTTCAGACACATATGCAAACAAAATGTAGCGGAAATTGTTACCTTGCACTTGTGTTAGGGATCATTACTACTTTGAACCGTGAGAGGGCGCTGGAAGATAGATTCGGTTAAAGCCGAAACAAATTATCTTGTTGTTGTTGTTGTTGTTGTTGTTGTTGTTGTTGTTGTTGTTGTTGTTGCTGCTGATGCTGCTGCTGCTGTTGCTGCTACTGCTGTTGTAGTTTTGACATGGTTTTGCTGCCATTGTTGTTGTTGTTGTTGTTGTTGCGTTTTGAAGCTCCAGATCAACCTTGATCGAGCCATTCCAGCCCTGAACATTCCGACTTTTAGTGACGAGATGGGGATATGTCTAGGATTACATTCCTATATGCTTCGGTTCTCTCTCTCTCTCTCTCTCTCTCTCTCTCTTTCTCTCCCCTCCTCTCTCTCTCTCTCTCTCTCTCTCTCTCTCTCTCTCTCCTAATTTTTCTTTAAAAAGTAGGGCATGATTTATAGGATATCTGGCTGCTATATCTAGTAAATCGAGCGGCCACATAAAAGCTTCCTAAATGATACCACACTCCTTACAGTATAATTTTAGATTGGAGAATGTGTTTTGATCGTTGGTCTACGGTGAATAGTTATGACATTAATCTGATTCCGGTTTTTAAAATCTAAATAAACTAGGACAATATAGAACAGAGTGCTTCGTCCAGAAATATTATAAAACACCAGAACAAAACTTCAACTCACGACTTATGACTAGTTATTGAAATCCCGAACATGACTCACTTCTAGCCAATAGTTTATTGCCCTTAATTTAATGGGTGCTGATATGATGTGGTAAGCCATAAAAAAGTGCAAGCAAGGTTGTGCGGTTCAGAAGCTTGCTTCTCAACCACGCGGTTTTGAGTTCAGTTCTAGGTTAAGTATCTTTTCTTCTTAACCCGAGCAAAGTAGTGCCTTGTGAGTGAATTTGGATGATGGAAACTGTGCGGAAACTTGTCGTATGTATGTGTGGTTGTGTCAGCGTGTGTGTACGTGTATGTGTGTGTGTGTATGTGTATATAAGTGCGTGTGGGTGGAGGTGTGGGGCATGTGCCTGTTTGTGTTTTTGTTCGGCGTCCACCACCGCTTGACAACCGGAGTTGGTTTGGTTATGTCCCCGCTACTTAGCGGTTTGGGAAAACAAAACCGATAGAATAAAAACCAAACTAAAAAAATATGTGCTGGAGTTGATTTGTTCGACTAAGACCCTTCAAGGTGGGGCTGCTGTCCAATGACCGAAACAAACGAAAGATTTTTTAAAAATTATAATTACACCCGCAGTAACAAGAAAGAAAAAGCCCATTAAATGATTAATTCTTATCAAAAACTGCAAGGGAGACAATTCTTTCCTTGAAATAGTATTGGCTTCAAATTTTGGCTCAAGGTTAGCAATTTGGGAGTAGCGGTTAAACCAATTAAAGCGCCCCCAGTGTCCAACTGTTACTCATTTTATCGACCCCAAAATGATGAAAGACAAAGTCGACCCCGGCGGGATTTGAACTCAGAACGAAAATGCGGACGAAATGCGGTTAAGCATTTTGTCCGTCGTGCTAATGATTCTGCCTGAACGCCGCATTTTCTTCAAATAATATTAAAATTTATTCTTTTCTAATCTAGGCACAAGGCCCGAAATTTTGGAGGAGGGGGGGCAGTCGATTAGATCGACCC
>NW_021825310.1:7500-15903 GCF_006345805.1 Octopus sinensis | reverse complement strand
TCGAAGATCTCTGGGGCCTAATGGACGGGGCACTTCATAAAAGGAACAAGAAAGCATCTTCAAAGCCAAATTTCTTGAGATTACTGCATGAAACTTGGCAAGAAATTCCTCAAGAGAATATTCATATGATTAGTAGCATGCCTAAAAGGGTCCTTGCATTAAAAAATGCAAAGGGCATGTCTACTAAATATTAGACATGTTATAATAATTAATAAATAATTTGATTGTATAATTTGAGATTTAAATAAATTTTAAAGGGGTCTGTGTACTTCTGTCACGTTTGTGTATATATGGATAGAAGAATGTATGTGGGAGGAAGAGAGAAAGAGAAATTAAGATTAACAGACGTTTTGTATTATTAGTTTCTACGTACGTTTCACCATTGTGGCTGTTTGGTACCCATCATTAGATGTTTCAAGTGAAGTTGGATGCTTAAGCACAACGGATCATCAGGAATGTAGCACTCTAAAGAGTAGTACGTCTATCTGTACTCCCAGCATAAAACTATATATATATATATACATAATTACATATATACATATATATATACGTAGGAATAAAATTTCTATATAAAGAAACAAGAACATGAAATACACAAAGGGACGAACACAGAAAACAGACGGGTCATTCGAAGCCTTTAATCTTCAGTCAGAAACCGGATCATCATAGCAAATTTCGGCTGATTAATTCTGATATTTGCTCCAACGCGGCCAGCCCCAAGGAAAAACTAAGCTGTGAGCATTAGATTTCTTGGAAAAAGAGACGTATATAAATGCAACAGGGACGAATATAAATACAAAAAAACGAAAACAAAATAAAAACAAGAATGGTTAATAACAGGATAACAGCAGTGTCTTACGATTTAGACAAAATGAGACAAATATAACTTATCTAGCAGGCGTGTTTGGAAAATTGCCTTTTCGGCAGAGGGGGAACGATGCTGAGCGGGCCGCGGTCACCAACGAAATGGCTTGTTAAGCAGCAGGTCGCAAGAGTGTAGAGAGAGAGAAATATATATATATATATATATATATATATATATATATATATAATATATATAAATATACCCACGCATACACGCTCACACACCCCACACATATCTATAGAATAGGGGTACAACAACGCACCAATATTTATTGGAAATAGCAGTCAATTATATACGACGCTACAGTAAAGCTTCACGGTATATATATATACTGGCAAAGATGTTTGTGGGCGGTGAACATAAAAAATTCATCTTACCTGTAGGAAGAACATTAATTAAATGTAAAACCCAGATGTGGATAATCTAGGACCTAGGTTTCGAAATTTCCGGGCTAGATTCACCTAGACAAAATTTTGAACGTTGCTACATCAGTCTCAGTACACTTGTCTGAACACCTGTATGTATGTACACAAATACACACGCACACACACACCGGGCCGATTATATAAATATATATATATATATATATATATTATATATATATATATATATATGTATATATAATATATATATATATATATATATATAATATATATATATATATATATATATATAGATATATATATATATATATATATTACATACATATGCGAGGGATGACCACTAAGTGGACATCCTTTATGCCAGAAGTCGACGTTCTCAAGTCTTACCACTAAGAAAAGAACATTCCTTTCTTAGTGGTAAGACCATAGAGGGTCGACTTCTAGCATAAAGGATGTCCACTTAGTGGTCATCCCACTTATAAGTATGCAATATAATTTTTCTGAATTTTCAGATTTTTCAATATGCTAGACCACTGGTTTTAAATTGATATTAATCAAATTAATATTCAATTTTTCACCCTTATTATTTCATATATATATATACTCTTTTACTTGTTTCAGTCATTTGACTGTGGCCATGCTGGAGCACCGCCTTTAGTCCAGCAAATCGACCCCAGGACTTATTCTTTGTAAGCCTAGTACTTATTCTACCGTTCTCTTTTGCCGAACCGCTAAGTTATGGTGACGTAAGCAGACCAGCATCGGTTGTCAAGAGATGTTGGGGGGACAAACACAGACACACACACACACACACACACACACACACACACACACACACACACACACATATATATATATATATATATATATACATACATACGATGTGTTTCTTTCCGTTTCCGTCTACCAAATCCACTCACAAAGCTTTGGTCGACCGGAGGCTATAGTAGAAGACACTTGCCCAAGGTGTCACGCATGTGGTTGGTAAACAAGCTACTTACCACACAGCCACTAAGTGCGTGTGTGTATATGTGTGTGTCTGTGTGAGAGCGCCTGGCTTACTGGTTAGGCTGTTGCACTCATGATCTAGCGATCGTTATTTCACTTCGTAGACCGGTTGGTACATTGTGCTCTCGAGCAAAGCGCTTCGTCACACACTGCTCTGCGATTACCTCAACGCATCTGTCCAAGTAAACTCGATTTAAGGGAGAGCCATCTAATGAACAGCACGGTCATTCGATCGCTAGAAACAAATCATTTGTGCAAGTCGTTTGGAAAATTGTTGAACTCTCGTACGTCGTCTTCGACGGGAACTCCATCACACACGCACATATTTGTTTCTTTATTACCCACAAGGGGTTAAACGCAGAGGGGATTAAGTCGATTAGATCGACCCCAGTGCGTAACTGGTACTTAATTTATCGACCCCGAAAGGATGAAAGGTAAAGTCGACCTCGGCAGAATTTGAACTCAGAACGTAACGGCAGACGAAATACGGCTACGCATTACGCCCGGCGTGCTAACGTTTCTGCCAGCTCTCCGCCTTTATCATACACACATATTCTATTATTCTTTCATTTGTTTCAGTCATTTGACTGTGGCCATAGTGGAGCACCGTCTTTAGTCGAACAAATCGCCCCCAGGACTTATTCTTTGTAAGCCTAGTACTTATTCTATCGGGGTCTTTTGCCGAACCGCTAAGTTACGGGAACGCAAATACACCAACATCGTTCGTCAAGTGATTTGGCGTGGGCGAACACAAACGCACAAACACACACACACATATGTACATATACAACGGGCTTCTTTCAGTTTTCGTCTACCAAATTCACTCACAAGCCTCAGGTGGTGATAGTGCAGTGTCTTACTGAAACCTATAAGGCCTTCCATTGCATGCACTCTTAATCCAGGGCTCAATAAATATTTCCAGGACCTCAATGTAGGCGGCAGTGCTAACTGTAAGACCTTGTGGAAAGAAGTAAAGAGGCATCACATGTCTTTCATTGCTGACAACACCTAAAACCATGACAGATGCAGGAAATTTTGTAACATTTTGCACTTCAGCAGGATCTGCAACTGTCATTTCTTCTCTTTTTGTTCTTGGTCGAAGTTTTTCTCGGGCTGACCAAAGTCTTGTGAGTAGATTTGGTAGACGAAAAGTGAAAGTAGCCCGTCGTATACATATATATATTATATATATATATATATATATTATATATACGAGCGTAGGCTCGAAACGTAAAAGACTGTTTATTGCTGAGCGTTATACTAATAGATCTGTTGTTTTGTACACCATCTGTCTTCGTCTTTTGCTTTTTCGTGAACTCTTCCCCTATATATATATATATATATATATATATATATATATATATATATATATATATATATATATATATACTTGCAATATTTGTGTGTGTTTGCTTCCATCCTTCCATCTCTTGTCAACCGTAAGTTAGCGGTTCGGCAAAAGGGACTAAGCGTTTGTAAGGTAGGCTTACAAACAATAAGTTTTGGGGGCGATTTGTTCGGCTAAAAGTGATGGTCCACCATGGTTGCAGTCAAACAAATGAAACAAGCAAAAGAATAAAAGAATATAAAATGTATGTACACACACATTGTTATACATATAGAAACATATGCGTATATGTATATGAATGAGTATATGTTAATATATGTATAATATAGTCGCCATGATTGACCGCTAAATACACATGGTTTTTTTTTATTCTCTTGTTTATTTCTTCGTGTTCCATTTTGCTGAAGAGCATAGGCTCGAAACGTAAAAGATGTTCTCACCTTCCCGAGCGTCAAAATAATACACCTGCTTGTTGATTATACACCTGTCTTCATCTTTTGTTTTTCTGTAAACTTCAAATATTTATATGTATATATATGTATATATATATGTTATATATATATGTGTATATATATATATATATAATATATATATATATATATATAATATAAATAGTAAAAAGTGAAAAAACTACAGAAGGCTTGTTTTAAAAGGTCAAAAAATATATATTTGAGTCAATATGTCTGAAGAATGTTATAAATTTTTTTCATACAATGACATAGTATAGAAGAAATGACCGGTTTCGCGTTCAGCTTTTCAAATTTCTTAAAACGTTATGTTTACGTTATGCGGTGATCTAGATAATAAGTGATTTCTTCCGGTGTAAGGGAGATAATCGCTTAAAATTATTTGCCTTTCTTTTGGATTGAGTTTCTCTGTATAAGTATGTTGGAATGGTTAAGTTTGGGCTTGTATTTTTCAATGAAGAATGTTTCCTTGTTTAGTCTAATTTGTGTTGGTGTTCCGATAGCACATTGGTAGAATGGAAAGATTAGAAATTGTGGTAGTAGTTGCTGAACGCGAAACCGGTCATTTCTTCTATACTATGTCATTGTATGAAAAAAATTTATAACATTCTTCAGACATATTGACTCAATATATATTTTTTAACCTTTTAAAACAAGCCTTCTGTAGTTTTTTCACTTTTTACTATTTTTTTATATATATATAATATATATTATATATATATATATATATATGTATATTATGTATGTATGTATATATAAATTATATATATATATATATCCACATACATACGTATATTTTTATGGTATATATATATATATATATATATATATTATATATATATATATTGAAATATAATATATATATATAGAGAGAGAGAGAGAGAGAAAGAGAAAGAAGAGAGAGACATATTACAAATACATACTAATACATACTAATATGCATATGTACATATATATAAGTATATGTAACAAATACAGACATCATATCTAACACAACTGCTACTACTTCTACTACTACTACTACTACTACTACTACTACTACTACTACTACTACTACTACTACTACTACTACAAAGTTTAATAGTTGTTGTTGTTATCATCATTATTATTATTATTACTATTATTGTGCTGGTGGTGTTGGTGTTGTTGTTGTTGGTGATGACGACGACAACGACCACAGCGATGACGGTGGTGACAACGGCGGCGATGATAAAGATAAGCGTACATCCCGCCACGAAAAACAAAAAAAAAACAAAACAAAAAAGGAGGTAAAAAATAGAAGAGAAAGAAAAAGCACATACGTGTCAGCGGGTAAGTTTACGCACGCGACGGTTGAAGAAGGCGTGATTGCATAGGAGAGGAAGTGGGTATTTGTACTTTGGTATGTATATAGGGGGTAGGTATTTTGAAATTGTTTGCTGCTGGGGATGCACACGTGCAATTAAAGATGCCGTTTGTTTTAGCTGCCTAATCCTTTAGTTATATCATTCATTTATTATTATTATTATTATTATTATTTATTATTATTATCCTCCTCCTCCTCCTCATCCTCCTCCTCATCATCATCATCATCATCATCATCATCATCATCATCATCATCATCATCATCATCATTACTATTACTATTATTATTATTAATTATTATTATTATTATTATTGTTATTATTATTATTATTATTATTATATTATTATTATTATTATTATTATTATTATTATTATTATTATTAAGACAGCGAGCTGGCAGAAACGTTAAGCACGCCGGGCGAAATGCTTCTGAGTTCAAATTCCGCCGAGGTTCACTTTCATCCTTTTCGGCGGTGGGGTGGAGTGTGTTGATGAAATAAGTACCAGTGAAATACTGAGGATCGGTGAAATCGACATATAACCCCCGCTCCAAATAGCTGCCTTTTGCCTATAGCAGAAAGGATTATTATTATTATTTTATTGTGTCTTTGTACAAGAGACGTAGTACGGTGTCAGCTGTTCACTACCAGTGAACTAAGGTAACACCCCCTATTATTATTATTATTATTATTATTATTATTATTATTATTATTATTATTATTATTATTATTATTATTATTATTATTATTCAGGCGGCGAGCTGACAGAATCGTTAGCATGCTGGACGAAATGTTTAGCGGTATTTCATCTGTCTTTGCGTCCTGAGTACAAATTCCGCCGAGGCCGACTTTACCTTTCATCCTTTCGGGGTCGATTAAATAAGTACCAGTTACGTACTGGGGTCGATGTAATCGACTCAATCCGTTTGTCTGTCCTTGTTTGTCCTCTCTGTGTTTAGCCCCTTGTGGGTAGTAAAGAATGGGTATTTCGTCTGTCGTTACGTTCTGACTTCAAATTCCCCCGAGATCGGCTTTGCCTTTCATTCTTTCGGGGTCGATAAATTAAGTACCAGTTGTGTACTGGGGTAGATCACTAGATTGGCCCCCTTCCCCAAAATTCCAAGCCTTGTGCCTAGAGTAGAAAAGAATATTTTCCAGAGAAGCTTGTACTTTTCAAGACGAGGTAAAATATTTTGATACATTCAAAATTATAAAAACCTGCGTCTTATACGCCGGCAAATAGAAAAGCCTGCTTCGAATTTTAACAGAGGATAAACCACGAAAACGTTCTTCATACATCTTTGCATTCGTTTACCTCTGTTGATGTCTTGGCGTCGGTTATAAACGAATCATAAGAGTCGGGTTTTTTTTATATAGAGATGTCGGAGCAAAATTTTCTTATTAGGAATTTATCCGCCCTGATTCTTTACCATTTCTTTCTGAATCTAGCTCAATAAATAAATTTTGCCAGCGTATAACGCGCATCTTCATAATTTTCAATGTATTAATATATTTGTACTACGTCTAATGCAGTACTATATTTCTTGCATTTAAAATATAACTGGCACCTCACATTTAGAAACAAGAATTCCCTCACCACCTTGAGTTTGATTTTTACTGGTAATCAGGAGTGGGAAGCGTCTAGTTGCGGCTTACCAATCAAATCTTGCTGCTACAATATATAAAACAGCAACAGCTTTTGCACAAAGAAGTGCATATGCATTGAATATTTAGTTAACGGATTCTATATATTGGCAATTCACATCGAACATAAAAGATCATAACCAGACCTACAAGCTTTCTATCTTGTATGGCAATTCTCTTGAGCAAAATATAAACAACAATATAGTTGATCTGAAAGAAGACAAGGCTACTGTGCTCCCATAACGAATTTTATTATGAATTTAATGTTACATACTTTATTACAGCATATTATGACAATATTTTCACGTACAGAATTATACGTTTCTTCAACAAAGCCATTTTAAAATATCTTTCAATGGGCATATGATGAAACAGTGAATTTGTTGCTCATGAAAATATACTTGTAAAAGAGGGATGAGTCTTATGCGCCAGCGCGTCTTGTACGCCAGAAAATACGTTACATAGCCTGGCATCTTAAAACAAGCAATTATAATACTTAATAATGCTACCCAGTATGCACCATAATTAAATGAAAGACTGGATGGTCATAACTGGAATGTTTTTGAACATTTATAGGTGATTTAGTAAGTCTTACCTGGGATTAAACAATAGCAGAAGCATAGCATTTAAGGCAATCAAAAATAAATCACTGTTTTAAACTAGAGATTTTGGCGGGAATGATTCTCCACAGAGTAAAAGAAACCGTTATTTTATTTATTTATTTATTTAATTTTTTATTTTCGTTTTGTAATTTTTGAACTCATTCCAGTGTAAAGTTACCTCATTGATCCCGTTGTCCTGTTGAGAAGAGCCGCCATGGAGACCAAAGTTTCACTTTGCACTGTAAATATACGTCGTATGACTCCCACGTTCCTCTCGACTCGTGGCTGCGCTTAAAAAACTATTATTTATGAATTAAACACTGAGCACATCCAGTCTGGAGCGTGTCGACAAAATAAAGGGCTTATCTATATTATTATTATTATTATTATTATTATTATTATTATTATTATTATTATATTATTTTATTATTATTATTATTATTATTATTATTATTATATCTGCAAACCGAGCATTTTAGAGAGTATTATTATTATCATTATTATCATTATTATTATTATTATTATTATTATTATTATTATTATTATTATTATTATTATTACCATTGTTGTTGTTGTTGTTCTTCTTCTTCTTCTTCTTCTTCTTCCTCTTCTTCTTCCTCTTCTTCTTCCTCTTCTTCTTCCTGCTGCTGCTGTCTAACAGAAAGGCGCTTTCACGACAGCATGGGTTCGAAAGCCCAACAGTGGCAATAAAAATAATTTTTAGATTAAAAATAATAAACATC
>NW_021825309.1:5000-15995 GCF_006345805.1 Octopus sinensis | reverse complement strand
AACTACTATTTTATAATTACTCTTTACTCTTTAACTTGTTTCAGTCATTTTAACTGCCGCCATGCTGGAGCACCGCCTTGAGTCAAGCAAATCAACCCCAGGACTTATTCTTTTGTAAGCCCAGTACTTATTCTATCGGTCTCTTTTGCTGAACCGCTAAGATACGGGGACATAAACACACAAGCATCGGTTGTCAAGCAATGCTAGGGGACAAACACAGCAGACACACAAACACACACACGCATATATATATACATATATACAATGGGCTTCTTTCAGTTTCCGTCTACCAAATCCACTCACAAGGCTTTGGTCGGCCCGAGGCTATAGTAGAAGACACTTGCCCAAGGTGCCACGCAATGGGACTGAACCCGGAACCATGTGGTTGGTAGACAAGCTACTTACCACACAGCAACTCCTGCGCCTATATGCGCCTAATTATGCCTGAATAAAAAATATGATGATCAAGTAGTCATGATTAGAGCATTTTTTGTCCGTTATCAATATGGGTCCATTTGTGTTTAATATTTGCGTACGATAAGGGACCGAACTGGCAGAATCATTAGCACGCGGGATAAAATGTTTAACGGCATGTAGTCCGTCTTTACATTCATTCCAAGTTCAAATACTACCCAGCTCGATTTTACCTTTCATCCTTTCAGCCATGACAAAATCAGTGCCGGGTTCGATGTAATCGACTTACTTCCTCCTTCTAAAGTCTGGGCCTCGTGCCACAGTTTGAAACCGATATTCACGCGTAATAAATTAGTTATACTTCAACACTACACAAAATATTAAATTTTTTAAATACAACTTCTTATATCCAATCTTGCAAATATATCAGGATTTTTTATAAACCATCGTGTGGCTATGTGGGTCAGTTTGTGAAATATGAATCAAAGGGGTTCCGTTGATAAGAAGGCTGGGAACCACTGATCTAAATGTCCGGGTAAAATTAAAAAAAAAAAAAACGTAACAAAAGCAGGACATTAGATAGAATAATCTATATCTATATCTATCAAACACAGGATGTGTGTCTGTTTGTGTGTTAGTCATGTTAAAACTCGAGATCCACGCAACCTATTTTAATGAAATTTTACACATGCATTACATAGAGTCCATGGACTGCCATGGGCCAAAAAATAGTTTCAACGACTTGCGGGCCCAACCGCATTTTAAAAGCATATTCGCAGCGTTAAGGCCCGTAACTTGGAGAGTATCCAATCGCTCCCCTCCAAATTTGCAACATTAACTAGGCTCCTCGAATTGCTGCTGACGAAAAATAAATTTCGTTGTTGAGGTTGTTATTGCTGCAGCTTTTTGACTTTATGTGCGTTGTGGTTGTGATAGTGGTATCAGAACAGACATTCTTCTCGTTCTCTGTTACTGTTGTTCTTGTTGTTGCTATTGTGGGCAGATGGATTTCAAATGCGAGTTAGCCCAACAAGTGTGATATCTCAATTTCCTGCTTTCTACCACGATCTGGAGTTGTGTTCTAAATGGTAGCTCAATGAGATCGGATATCTTGCTCAGAGATTCCGGTTTTAGCTGTATAAATATCTGCAACCCAATCGCGGACCAGATTTATATGTGAAATAGATGTAATATCCAGAAGAATGCCCTGGCCTTCAATGACAGTACAAGCGACCAGCCACCAGATGTTTAATTCTGATAGCACAATGTAATTGTGATTTTCCCCACTCTCCGACCAAAGTATGTGGGGAGGAGTAGATCCTCGTATTTACACCGAAGTATTGAGTACGTTTGAGCCAGTGTTTCAATGAGGAATCTCACATCCACGAAACCATATTGACTTCCTTGTGTGAGGAAGCTAAAAATATGTTCGTATGTTCATCAAATATTTCTCTACCTAGATGTCTGACACATTGAAAATTCTGCTATTGTTTCACGACACACATCTGTAGACGATTGTTCTCTTGTTAGTATTTTCCATCAGATCTGAAAGCATAAGAAGCTAAGAGTTCTATGCCCTTTATTGAAAATTTCCTCTGCTTCTCTCAGGTATCCATACTTTCTTTCCAAGGAGATTTGCTCCAGTTATTTCGTTACTCCTGCAAATGAGTTATTATTCTTACTATTGTTGTTGTTGTTGTTGTTGACACCATTATTGCTGTTGCTGTTGAGCGAACGGTCTTCATTCCAGAGCTCGCAAGATGGGAGAAGTCCGAAACGTGGTCCTTTGCTATTCGTAAGACCCACAGAAGAGAGAAAGCAGGTCAACCCCCGACACCGAGAGCATCGACGGATGGATGAATGCGCATCCAGGCTCCGCGGTTGCGTAGAAAGTCGGGAACAAGAAACAGGAAGAAAGAGTTAGAGAAAGCTGGAGCGAAAGAGTACAACAGAGGGTGCCCTCCCCCCTGCTGTAGCCTCGTGGAGCTTTAGGCGTTTTCGCTCAATAAACACACACACAACGCTCGGTCTGTGAATCGAAACCGCGATCCTCCGACCGCGAGTCCGCTGCCCTAACCATTGGGCCATTGTGCCTCCACTGCTGTTGCTCTTCCTGTTGTTGTTGGTGCTTGTCGAAGCCAAAACGAATCTGCTTGTGGCGATGTTCGTGGCGTTAACAGAAGTAGCCTGGCAACCGGACGACGGAAAAAAATCATCCATATTGCAGCAGCTATACTGATTATTTTTCTCTCCCCTCGAAACCTTTCTGTTTTTGTTCATGTGTTGCTCTTGTTCCTAGTGGTGGAGGCGGCGGTGGTGGCTATCATTCAGTGTTTTGCTCACTTGCAGACGCTACGTTAACAAGCAAAATGCTCTCTCTCTCTCTCTCTCTCTCTCTCTCTCTCTCTCTCTCTCTCTCTCTTCAGCGTCATATAACTCTCCTCCATCTTTCCCCATTTCTCATTGCCGACTGGATTTCCCTCGACTTTCATTATTGTTAGCATTAAAAAAAAATAATAAATTTTTTACGAAGTGAAAATGAATTGCAGTAAGACCCTCAAAAAATAGGGGTACTTTAAAGAAAAAAGCAATTCACCAGTAGATGAACTGGTACAAACTGGAAAGAAAGCACACCATTTTCAGGATGTTGAGTCTGACAGCCATTATAATAATGATGATGATGATGATGACGACGATAGTAGTTATAGTTAAAAATATTGGTACAAAGCCAACATGTGAGGGGAAAGTGTAAGTCGATTATACCATTCCCAGCGTTCAAATGGCACTTATTTTATCAACCCCCGAAAGGGTGAAAAGCAAATTCGACCTCGAAACGTAAACATGGTCGAGATGCCGCTAAGCATCTTACCTGGTGTGCTAACGATCCTGCTAGTTCGCCGTAACGACAACAACAACAACAATACTAATCTTTTTTACTATAGGCACAAGGCCTGAAATTTTAGATCGACCTCCAGTAAGCAACTGGTATTCAATTTATCGATCCCGAAAGGATGATAGAGCAAAGTCGACCTCGGCGAAATTTGAACTTAGAACGTAGCGACGGATGAAATGCCGCTAAGCATTTGGCCCTGTGGGCTGACAATTCTGCTGGATCGCCGCAATAATAATGACGGTAATAATAATAATAATAATAATAATAATAATAATAATAATAATAATAATAATGAAAAATCCTGTTGGATGCAATGATCCAGTGCGATCATCCGACCAGACACTGGAAGGCGGACATTGCTGTCGTGAATAAAAACAGAAATAATATGTCTGATAATCGACATGGCATGCCTCGGTGATAACAGGATCAATGTGAAAAAAGAAGAAAAAATAAACAACTCTGACGATTTGAAGCGGGAAATACGAAGGTTGTGGTCAATGAAGAGAATAGACGTGATACCAATAGTAATTGGTGTACTTGGATGCATCAGCACTCAACTACGATCGGTGCAAGTGTGAAGGTAGAACACCTACAATAATCAGCGTTGCTTGGAACTGCAAGAATTATTCGCAGGGTTCTTGAAGCATGACTAGTAAATAAGTGTCATCTTAGTTTGCTGGCTGTGGACAGCTGACACTTTCCATTTCTGATGTTAACTGGTGGTAAGTGTTATCATGTACATTGCTTTGTCTTGATGTAAAAAAATGGACTACAGCAAATATTCTGCTCAATACCACAGGCTTGCTTGTCAGTTGCTTGACCTTAACCAGTTGACCATATCCCTTAATGGCTGGCGATATGTGCATCTCTGATCACGAGCAGAAGCAGCAGGGGAGCATCATAATAGCCATGTGTTGAGAGGGATTCTTTGGAATTTGGATAATTCACCTCTGGAAACATGGGTGTTCCGTTCAGCATCCTTAAACAACCCTCATTCAGGGACCTTTTGAGCAAGATGAGCTACTCGACCTGGGGAAAATTCTAACTGGGCCCCACCTGCAAGGCCATGCGCTCTTTATCTTGATATGAGATCACCATGTCGCGCACATATGGTTGTGATGCATGTGCCTGGTGTACCCTTATCAGACGGGTAGTCATGATGGGTATACTGGGCTTCGTATTATTTTACCCCAGTGTCAATTTCATGGCATGCACTGCTCTCTCACTCAATAATGATAATAATATTTTACTCAAGGCACAAGGTCTGAAATTTTGGGGGAGGGGACTAGTCGATTGTATCGACGCCAGTGATTCACTGGTACTTACTTTATCGACCCTGAAAGGATGAAAGGTATAGTCGACTTCAGCGTAATTTGAACTCAGAACATGAAAACAGATGAAATGCCGCTAACCATTTCGTCCGGCGTGCTCACGATTCTGCCAGCTCGCCGCCTTCATAATAAGGATAATAATAATAATAATAATAATAATAATGATAATGATGATGATGATGATGATGATGATGATGATGATGATGATAATAATAATAATATAATAATAATAATAATAATAATAATAATAATAATAGAAATGATAATGGAAAAATATATGTAGGCAAAATACAGGACAACAAGCGCACGAAAATAAAGATAAGGACACCTCCATATAAAGAACAAATTAATATCATGCATTACACAAGCAACACTATTTTTGGTGCAACATTTTAAGCAGTTTCATTCGTCTCAAGTTATTTCTTTGTTAGTTTTTAATTAAAAATTCTCTGAGAAAAAAATAATAAATTAAAAGAAAAAGAATGAAAAAAAGATAGTGAAAGATTTCGGGTTAGATCTATCTTTTGAGTAACTTTTCCGATATCCAGCAGATATTATCTGAAGAATAAGAAGACCAGAAATTAATACCTGAAATCTATTCGACACGGAAAAATAATAACATTCCAGATAAACGAGAAAAAAAAAAAAAATGGGGGAAATAAAAAAGAAAAAAACAAATCTTCTCATGACACTTTGTCAAATGGCTGAGATGTTGGACAACAAATAGCTTCATCACAGCAGAGATGAGTACGAATGATATAACAATCAGTTATATCAACAATATATTATTATTTATGGTTACTTATCCGATAATTCCGACATTGACATCAGATAAAATGTCTAACTTAACGGATACATTACCTTCCCGCTCTGCTGGATTTTCTTTCGCAAACAATATGAAACAACAGCAAATAGTGTAATGAACAAGAAAGATAAAAACCACTTCGGCAGCAGTACTGAATTCTCGATGCATGCCTACATACATAGTACATACATACATACTACATACATACATACATACATACACACACACACGCACGCACACACACACCAACACACACACACACACACCACAAAAATATATATATATTTATAGTATATATATATGTATGAATGTATATACATACATATATATATATGTATGTGTAATATTCATACATATATATATACGGATATATATATTATATATATATTATATAATATGTGTGTGTGGTGTATTATGTATGTGTATACATTCGTACATACACAAATATATGAATATATGTATACATACCTACATATATATATGCATATATATACACATTCATACACACACACACACAATATATATATATATGCATATATATATATATATATATATATATGAATATATATATGCATGTACACATACATATACACACACACACACATATATACATGTATACACACACGTACACTTACTCTAACATATACATCAAATAGATAAACATGGAGACAGGTATAACAATAGGCAAGTAAATATAAAGGCAAATAGACCGGATTAGAGTCACGTGTTTGTGCGCACACGTCAGTGTGTCTGTGTTGTACGTAGTATAAAAATACGAAAAAAAAAAAAAGGAAAAGAATATAAAACAAATACTGAATGGATATTAGTTTGGCGCTCAGGAAATGTAGAAAAAATATATTTTATATGTCGGTTATTCCCTCTTCTTCTAGAAGATAGGCTAGAAAAGAAAATAATAGGTAGGAGAAGGAAAAACGGAAGACCGAAATGCATGTGAACACACACACACACACACACACAAACACACACACACACAAACACACACACGTATATGTATAAAGCATTTCGCAGTATTTATCGTGAATTTTCAAAAGAAACCGATGTGTGTCATGTACAAATGTCATACTTACGTGGAGGAGGAGGGAAAGATATCTAATATATTACTCATCGTAAGAATTTAAATTAATCAAAATAAACACTTTTGATGAATCATTAGCTTCATTTTCAATTTTGCTTCAAAAGACCGAAGAGATCTATAACCTCTAAGGCTACCATGCACTTCCAACATAGAGGAGGAATTGCACATCATTAGAGCACAAAAGCGAAATTAGTGAGGAAAACTCTATCGGTGAATATCTAATACTTATAAAATTCTACACAAGAATCGAAAATAATTGTATCCACATATCGCAATGCAATGCCAAAATTAAGATTCGATCACACAAAAATTACTGACATAAAAATTTTAAAATCCTGATGGTCAAAATTTGACGTTGTTAATAAATCAACATTTTACTGTTGACGCTTGATACTAACAAAGAAAATGCATTGGCGTGATGCCTACATGAAGCTAAATATATTGGATTCTTGAAATAGAGACTGTGAAGTTCGAGAAACGTCGTATTTGTATTTCGAACTATGTTGTACCAAACAATATATAAACTAAACTAATAAGAAAATACGAAAAATAAATAAATAAAAATTAGATAACATCATATATTTAATGAAAGTCTCCCTTTCTTTCTCTCACTCTGTCCGTCCGTTTGTCTGTCTGTCTCTCACACACACACAAACACACATACACACACACATATATGTATATATAGATAAGTTATTGTGTGCGTGTGTGCGTGTGTGTGTATTAGATCATCAAGTATGAAATTTGTGGAAAAGAAAAAAGTTTGCTAATGTTTTATTAAATACAAGGAATAGTCTAATTCATCAAAGGATGCACTCATATTATCAATATACTTTTGCTATTTCAGCGGTAGCTTGTCCAGCACGAACTGTAAAAGTTTGGCAATTTAGTCAATAAAATCTTGGAAGGCCTGTTTTACAGCATCGTCGGAATTAAATTGTTTTCCTATCAAAAATTTATCCAAATTCTAGAAGCGGTAGTCAGTGGGGACAAGACCAGGTGAGTATGGTGGATGATGGAGAACTTCCAACTCCAACTCCTGTAGTTTCACCAAGGTCATTTTTGCGATGTGTGGTCTGGCCTGTCTTGCAATAAAATTAAAATGGATCTTGACTAATTTAGGCTGTTTTTTTTTGTAAGTTTTTGCATCATTTGGTCCAGTTGTATATTTGGTATATTTGTATACTAGGCTGCAGTATACTTCGGCCGTGTTTGATGAGCCAGGTTTAATGAAATCATAATTGATCACACCTGCGCATGGCCACCAAACACACACCATCAGCTTCCTTTGATGAATTTTGTTTTTGGACTGTGTTTTGGTGGTTCGTCTTTGTCCAACCATTGTGCTGAACGTTTACGGCTGTTGTATTGGATCCATTTCTCATCACATGTTACAATTCGATTCAAAAATGATTCATTTTTGTGACAAGAACGTAGCATAACGCAGGCTTCCAAACGTTGCTGTTTCTGATTTTCATTGAATTCATGTGGAACCCACTTATCGAACTCTTTCACTTAACCGATTTAAACTAGGTGAGTCAATATTGTTTACTTGTTAACATCAAACAACAACGATAATTCACGGGAACTTTGAGACGGATCAGACTCGACGGTGGCTTTCAGTTCGTCATTATCCACTTTTGTTTCTGGTCGACCGCATTGCTCATTTGTGAGGTCAAAGTTACAAGAAATTTTGAAAATCAATTTGATACTGTCTGCTGTGCAACAACATTAGAATGAAATACTCCATTAATATTCTGGTCTTTGATGCTGTATTTCTAAGAAAGAACTCATATTTCTAAACTGTACGATTTTCCGACTTATCGATGTCTAAACAAAAATAGTAAAAAACGATTTATGAATATTTTATAAAGCGCAAAATGTGTTAGAATATAGAAATATATATATCAACTTTCTAAAAAAAAATAGTGTCAATATATAATAATGGCGCAAAATGATGAGCAGCTGTCGAAGTTTACTATAAACCTTACAACAAATTTCATACTTGACGACCTAATATATAATATATATATGGCAGAAAACGTTTGCCCGCGGGCGAAATGCGTAGCCGTATTTCGTCGGCGTTTACGTTTCTGAGTTTCAAATTCCGCCGAGGTCGACTTTATTCTTTCATTCTTTCGGGGTCATAAATTAAGTACCAGTTACGCATGGGGTCGATGTAATCGACTTAATCCGTTTGTCTGTCCTTGTTTGTCCCCTCTGTGTTTAGCCCTTGTGGGTATTAAAAGAAATATATATATATATATATATATATATATGAATGTATAACATATGTTATATGTTTATGTTTTTCCAGTTTCAGCTCTTGAGCGGTGGCCATGCTATATATATATGTATATAAGATTATATATAGTATAGATATATATATATATACGTATGTATGTATCTTTACAGACACACGCGCGCGCGTTCGTTTCAGGGAGGAAAATTACAGGCCGAATTGTATAATCTAGGCCTCCTATATAATATCTTCAAGTATCAGTTTATGCTATTGTGTGTATGCGTTTGTGTGTGATTGTGAGCGTGTGTATGTGTGCGTGCGTGCGTGCGTGCGTGTATGTGTGCTTGTGTGTGTAAGAGAGAGAGTGAGAAGGGGGGGGAGATACAGAGAGACAGACAGAGATTCTAGCTATCAGGTATCGTAAACTTTTGCCCTATTCTCTATAATAATAATAATAGGGCAGTATTTATATGTATTACTTATTTTCGCTGTATTAATATTATTATTTCTGGTTATACTCTTGACAAAGAATGCATGGATTTGTCAATGAAAGTATTGAGATTTCTACAAACATCCTACAATGTTCTCTTGTTTGTTCTCACGCATATTCCAAAATTATCGATCAAAAATATGAAGTACAACAGAAGACAAATCATATATTGTTATCGATTTGAAACTTAGTACGTAAAGAAAACACACATATCACATCATAGGCTCTTTTACTCTTTTACTCTTTTACTCTTTTACTTGTTTCAGTCATTTGACAGCGGCCATGCTCGAGCACCACCTTTAGTCGAGCAAATCGACTCCTAGACTTATTCTTTCTAAGCCCAGGACTTATTCTATCGGTCTCTTTTGCCGAACCGCTAAGTGACGGTGACGTAAACACACCAGCATCGGTTATCAAGCGATGTGTGTGTGTGGGGGGTGGGACAAACACAGACACACAAACATATACACGCACACATACATAAGTATATATAAACATATATACGACGGGCTTCTTTCAGTTTCCGTCCACCAAATCCACTCACAAGGCTTTGGTCAGCCCGAGGCTATAATAGAAGACACTTGCCCAAGTTGCCATGCAGTGGGACTGAACCCGGAACCATGTGGTTGGAAAGCTAGCTACTTACCACACAGCCACTCCTCAAAATAATATGTGTGTCTGTCTATGCTTCTCGCCCTAATTTTTACCCATGTTGTTTCGATTTATTCAGAGTTAATCTTTCGCAGATGGTTTGTCGACATCTGTGGAGAACGTCATTCTGTGCTCAGGAACTTTCATGAGGCTGCAACTCGTTCTCCGTTGTTAATCGTTGTTTTCCGTGCGAGCAACAATTCCTTCCAAAATACTCGCCCATCTCGAGTTGTCACCTGAATTTTCAGAAACCAAATTAAGATGTTATTCCTTAAAATAAAAGATTTTCTTCTTCACACCGCATAAGTACTATATCACAGGGGGCCAGTAGGTTGATGGCCATCAAGTTGGCGACCAGGGCAGCAGAGATTCCCGTATGAGTGTGGTGGATTAGGACTTGTGAACCCAAGAGAAGATACTACTAACTGGCCGAAAGGTAGGGTTTGATATACCCTGGCTGGGTCACGTGTGCGCGAGTGTCTCTTGCCTCTGGGAAACATCACAGATAACTTGTCCAGATGCATCAGAGAGTGTCATATAGAAAGGTGTTTGTATTTTCTTTCACTGCATTAATTAAGATGGGTCACTCAGTGTCGGTACATTAAGCTTGTCCGAGGTTAAGCTACTCACACACACACACACACACATGCACGCATGCACACACGCAGGCAGGAACACGCATACGCACACGCACACACTTTATAATTAATGTATGAGTGTGTTCTTTAAGCTATTGCTTTCATCTGGGAAAAATCATTTAACAAAAATAAAACAATATACCTCAGAGTTAGGCGAAACGAAATCGCGCCAGAAGTGATCACGAGAAAGAGAGACATTTTAGTTGTGGTGAAATTGCGTGTGTATGCGTATAACACACCACACACACACACACACACACACACACACACACCACACACACACACACACACATACACACACACACATACACACACAAATACACGCATGTGTTCGTACGTACGTACGTATGTATGTATGTATGTATGTATGTATGTATGTATGTTTGTATGTATGTATGTATGTATGTATGTATGTGTGTGTAGTATGTATGTATG
>NW_021825308.1:0-16129 GCF_006345805.1 Octopus sinensis | reverse complement strand
TACTACTACTACTACTACTACTACTACTACTACTACTACTACTTGATAGTATTTGCAATGTTATCATTATAGCACGCTATATATGCATACATACATGTATTACTCTCTCACACACACGCACACACACACACACACACGGATATATGTATGTTTGTATGCCTGCATTAATTACACACACATACACACACGCACACGCACACACATATATATAGGTGCAGACGTGACTGTATGGTAAAAGGGTTGCTTCCCAACTACATGGTTCCGGGTTCAATCCCACTGCGTGGCATCTTGCGCAAGTGTCTTCTGCTATAGCCCCGGGCCGACCAATGCCTTGTGAGTGGATTTGGTTGACGGAAACTGAAAAGAAACCCGTCGTGTATACACAAACACATACGCGCGTGCGCGCACACGCACACGCACACACATATATGTGTATATATTCATGTATGTGTGTGTCTGTATTTGTCCCCTCGCCATCGATTGACAACCGATGTTGTTGTGTTTACGTCTCTGAACTTAGCGGTTCCGCGAAAAGTGATCGAAACAATAAATATTAGGCCTACAAAAAATAAGTTCTGGGGTCGATTTGTTTCAGTACAGGTCGTGCTCCAGCATGACCGCAGTGAAATGACTGAAACAAGTAGACGAATAAAAGAATACACACACTCACACACACGCCTATATATATTAGATGGATAGATAGATAGATAGATAGATAGATAGATTGGTAGATAGATAGATAGATAGATAGATAGATAGATAGATTGGTAGATAGATTGGTAGATAGATAGACAGACAGATAGATAGATAGACAGATAGAAAAGCAGCGTGAATGAGAGTGAGCGGGTGCATATGTGAAAGAGCGTGGATGGATGCAAAAGGAAAAAAACTGTGTATGTTTGTATATATACGGATATATATTCAAATTAATATATGCATGTATATAAATGTCTATCTATCTATATATATATATGTGTGTGTGTGTGTGTGTGTATATGTTTATATATATTTATATATACATATACGTATGTATTCTTGTATGCACGTGTGTATGTATGTATATGTGTGTGAATGTTTGTGTGTGTGAGTGTTTGTGTGTGTGTGTGTGTGTGCATGTGTGTGTGTGTGTGTAAGATGATTAATTACTCGTATTTTAAGACTTTCAGCCATTGAAGTAGTTTTATTTGAAGCCTTTCATTAAATTTTGTAAGTTCTGTGGCGCACCTCGATGCGACTTCGTGGCCTGGCTACCTTTTCAGATGCAGTGTCCTCCATGCATTGTGAGCGGGGAGAAAATGTCAGGATGGTTACGGTTAGAGAGTCTTTGTTAATTGATTTTGATTGATCTCGGCCGATCTGCAAGTAAACGCAACAACAACATGAACAATAGAATCAACAGCAGGACGACCAGAACAAACACAACCGCAATAACAACAACGACAACAAGATCGGCAACTGTAACGTTGCAAGAAAGCAGCATCAACAACAGTGGAGGCGCAACGGCCCAATGGTTTGGGCAGCGGACTCGCGGTCGGAGGATCGCGGTTTCGATTCCCAGACCGGGCGTTGTGTGCGTTTTTTGAGTGAAAACACCTAAAGCTCCACGAGGCTCCGGCAGGGGGTGGTGGTGACCCCTGTTGTACTCTTTCGCCCCCAACTTTCTCTCATTCTTTCTTCCTGTTTCTTGTCCTCCCCGACTTCCTACGCAACCGCTGAGCCTGGATGCGCATTCATCCATCCATCGAATGCTCTCGGTGTCGGGGGTTGACCTGTTTCCTCTTCTGCGGGTCTTACGAATAGCAAAGGACCACGTTTCGGACTTCTCCCACTAATGGGACGAAGACCGCTTCGCTCAACAGCAACAGCAACAACAACAACAACAACAACAACAGCAACATCTGCAGCCCTAGCAGCAGCAGAATCACCACCACCACCTACAACAACAACAACAGCAACAACAACATCTGCACAAACAGTAATAACTTAACTATCTTAAGATCAGACAGCTCAGCTACAAACATGAATAGTAGAGATGCTCATATGGACGCTGTAATTAGCGGGAGCACTGTGTGACTAATTAGTGCATAGGTGGGTTGGGCTGATGCTGTTTTATAGTTCAATGTCTGCTCTGAGTGAACATGCACTTAAGTCGGCCGTACAACTAGGTGCAACTTAAGGTTCAAGGTGTACCACATTTCCGCCACCTGAAGCTTATGTCTATTACTACTCACTCCAACATGTAGGAATTGTTAATGTGGAGGTACAGTATGACACAATGTGATACAACATGACACATTGTGACAGGCTGTCACTGTGTGCCTTGCGGCACAGACTGAGTAAAGTTCAACATCTCTTTCCAACTTTCAACAAATTTGCTGAGAGGCAGAATTTCACCAACCGCCATCACTTTTCGTTTTCAAATGAAACATGAAAAATTTGTTGAGGGTTTGATCAAAGAGGAAGGCGTTTGTTTACGGGATACTATAATGCCCGGATGTCTTGGTCTGAGTAATAATACTCAGATACGCCCTCTGCATGACAAATCACTCAAATAGGTGCTAGTAAATTCAAAAATACTATTGGGTTGTCCGGAAAGTTCGTGCCGATTTATAAAGGAAAGAAAAGGATCAATAAATACTTGCCGTTACATTTTTAATCAAAGAAATATGAACCATTTTGTTGCACAATGCGTCTCCATCTTTGCTTTAACTTGAAAATGCTCTCTTCCCAGAGTTGAGGTGGTTTCATGGCAAAGAATTCATCAAGGTATCTTTTTACGTCATCCAAGGAATTGAAATTTTTACCATTAAGACTATTCTGCAGAGACCTGAATAAGTGGAAATCCGAAGGAGCAATATCTGGTGAATATGGAGCCGAGCTGCAGCAATTTTTGTCTAGTTCCCAAAACATCAAGTGCCGAAAATGAACTTTCTTATCTTCCATTTTAAAGGGTTACAGAATTAACACAGGTTATAGGTACATAAACCTTTTTACCATTAAGACTATGCAGCAATTTTTGTCTGGTTCCCAAAGCATCAAAAACCTTCTTCCACGGAAAGATAGCTTAAACTGTGCTCTAAATGGAGGTGTTGTCAAATCCTATTTTATGGACTCAACCATGTTCTACAATAAGTCGAAAGGTAAGCTGCTACAAATCGGCACGAACTTTCTCGACAACCCAATATTAAAAATAACACCCAAATAAGTAGAATTAATCATTGTCTTGTGATTACTTTTGGTCGAGAAAGGACTGTGAGACACGCTAATGATTTTAAATGGTGGTGATCCCTGCTGTACTCTTTCACCACAACTTTCTCTCACTCTTACTTCCTGTTTCTGTTGTACCTGTATTTCAAAGGGCCGGCCTTGTCACTCTCTGTGTCATGCTGAATATCCCCGAGAACTACGTTAAGGGTACACGTGTCTGTGGAGTGCTCAGCCACTTACACGTTAATTTCACGAGCAGGCTGTTCCGTTGATACGGATCAACCGGAACCCTCGTCGTCGTAACCGAAGCAGTGCTTCCTCTTATACTTTGTCTAATACATACCAAAATAACCTCGAAGCAAATTAAGATAATCTTGGAGAAAATAAATTCTTTTTTCTCAAATTAACCCTTTGCTTGTTCAAGGTGTTCTCATAAGTTTCTCGTAAACGTCCATGTTTGTTTTCAAAACTTTTACCAGTCCTTGATTTATACATTCTGAGCAATATAAAGCTTTCCTTTGATAAGTCCCAAGTTACCCTGCTAGTTGAAAACATTGGGTATGTACTCTATATATGATGCATGAACGCCAGGGAAATATGTCATGCGCATTACATGTCATACACAGGACAGACAAGTAGTTAAATAACGGTTGAGCCACAAGGGCAGTAATTTTTAGACTGATCGTTAATTTCATTGGAGAGATGAAAGAAAATTTGGCCGAGGAAAGTATAGAACCGGAACGAATGACGCGAGGTGTCTGTTCCGACGCTCGGACGATTCTTCCAGCTCACTACTTTTAAACAGAAAAGATATACATTATTTACATTATTTACATTTGACGGATATTTATCCTCGTCTTGTTTGTTGTTAACACAATGTTTCGGCTGATATACCCTCCAGCCATCATCAGGTGTCTTGGGGAAATTTCGAACCTGGGTTCTCATTCCTAGGTATTTTTCGAGGTTATTATTATTATTATTATTATTATTATTATTATTATTATTATTATTATTCTAATTGAGATATAAGATCTGTAAATTTTAGTGGGGTAGGGATAAGTTGATGCATTCGACTCCAGTACGTCACTGGTATTTTTTCGTATCGACTCCGAAAAGCTGAAAGACAACAATGACCTCGATTGGATCGGAACTCAGAACGTAATGTGTCGGAAATAATGGTTGAAAATGTTGGCACAAGAGCAGTAATTTTTGAGGGGAGGGGTAAGTTGATCACATTTACTTCACTACTTCTCTGGCACTTTATTTTATTGTTCTCGAAAGGATAAAATCCAGAGTCAGCTCGGCGGCATTTGAACTAAGAACGTAATAATGTTCGTCCTTCGGTTCGAAGATGACCAACTGACATCATCTGATGGAACTGCCGCCATGAGACCGGAGGTGGCTGGTGAGGCCAATCCGGGCAAGGAAGCCCCTCCCACAGGTGGGGCAGAAGTGGGTAGGGGCAGTGCTACTGGTGCAGGCGGCTCTGACTTTACGCATCTGACGTTTCTGCTCCGCTGACCGAATCCGTCCCTCCTCGGCTGTCCCTGCTCCCACGGTGATTGCGCTGCGCCAGGATGAGCGGTTGGCAGCAAGTGTCTCCCAGGTCTCTGTTCCGATGGAGAAGTCTTTGAGAGAGACCTTGAGACTATCCTTGTAGCGCTTTTTCTGCCCTCCGACTTTGCGCCTGCCCTGGCCGAGTTCACCGTAGAAGAGCTGTTTTGGGATGCGAGTGTCGGACATGCGGGAGACGTGGCCCGCCCATCTCAGCTGGGCCTTGCGCATGATTGTGATGGTGCTAGGGAGATCTGCCTGCTTCAGAACTTCCGTGTCTGGGACTTTGTCCTGCCAGCGGATGTGAAGGAGATTCCGAAGACACCTGAGATGGAAGTGGTTTATCTGGCGCTCGTGCCTTCGGTAAGCAGTCCACGTCTCGCAGCCGTATAGTAGAGTGGTAAGCACGACTGCCCGGTAGACTTTCAGCTTGGTGTTGAGGCTGATTCCTCTCCGCTCCCAGACTTTCTTTCGCAGTCTCCCAAACGCGCTGCTTGCTTCTTGGAGATTCTGTTGATGGTTTCAGCATCTATGTTGGCATTGCAGGAGAGAGTGCTGCCCAGGTAGGTGAAGTTTTCCACCACTCGTAGATCCGTCCGTTCACCTTATCTGAGGCTCATGGTATTGTTTGCCGGGGGCTGGCTGAAACATCACTTCGGTTTTCTTTGCACTGATGGTGAGACCGAAGTTGTCACAGGCTGATGAGAACCTGTCCATCTCGAGCTGCATCTCCTGCTCATCGATTGCATTAAGGGCGCAGTCGTCAGCAAAGAGAAAGTCTCTGACGACTGTCTCCCTCACCTTTGTGACAGCCTGCAATCTCCTGGAGTTGAAAAGTTTCCCGTCTGTCCTGTACTTGATGTTGATACCGGACTTGCAGTCCCTAAAGGCGTCGGACATCATTGCCGAGAACATGATGCTGAACAGTGTTGGGGCCAGGACACAGCCCTGCCTGACTCCGTTGGTCACCTGGAAGGCTTCAGATGAGTTGCCGTCTTCAAGGACTCTGGCTGTCATTCCGTCGTGGAACTGGCGGACAATTGCAATAAATTTGCTGGGGCAACCAAATTTTCCCATGACCTTCCATAGTCCCTCCCGACTGACTGTATCAAAGGCCTTGGTGAGGTCAACAAAGGTCATGCAGAGGTCAAGGTGCTGCTCCATGCATTTCTCCTGGAGCTGGCGGGCGGCGAATATCATGTCAGTGGTCCCTCGACCCGCACGGAAGCCACACTGGCTCTCAGGGAGAAGGCCTTGCTCCAAGTGTTCCAGAAGGCGGTCAAGCAGGACCCGGGCCAGGATCTTGCCTGCTATGGACAAGAGGGAAATACCTCGGTGGTTGTCGCAGGACTGCCGATCTCCTTTCCGCTTATAAATGTGGACGATTGTTGCATCCCGGAAATCTTGAGGGAGTTGTTCCCTGTCCCACATCGACTGGAACAGGCTGGTGAGCTGACTGATCATGGTGGGGCCTCCCGACTTGAACACCTCTGCAGGGATGGCGTCAGAGCCTGGAGCTTTGCCGGTGGACATTTTTTTGATGGCTCTGCTCACTTCCCCGACTGCAGGGGGAACAGCCAACTCGTGGTTTGTCGGCACCTGGGGGAGTCGTGCGATGGCTTCCTCGTTGATCTGGGCTGGTCGGTTGAGCACGATGTTGAAGTGCTCCGCCCATCTCTCCAGGATCAGCCTCTTGTTAGTCAGGAGTGAGGTTCCATCTGAGCTGAGCAGGGGGGTTGATCCAAAGGAGAACTGCGGTCCATAGACAGCTTTCAGCGCCTCGTAGAATTTCTTGGTGTCGTGTTTGTCTGCGTATCCCTGAATCTCATCCGCCTTGGCGCTTAACCATGCGTCTTGCATGAGGCGGAGTTTAGCCTGGACTGTGCTGCGAATGTTGTTGAAAGCGGCCTTCTTTGCCGTGCAGGTGGTGTCATTTTGGTGAGCCCGCAGCAGACGGCGTTTCTCTTCCAGGAGCTTTTGGATTTCCTGGTCGTTTTCGTCGAACCAGTCCTGGTGGTTCCTCGTAATTTGGCCCAGAGTTTCAAGGGCGATGGAATGAACCGTGTCCCTGAATGATTCCCACTGCTCATCGATGCTGGACTGGTCACTCCGAATGTCCAACAGCTTACTGTCCATACGTGACTGGAGATCTTGTGCAGTCAGCTGGTTCTTAATTTCGTGATGTTAAGCTTCCTCGTCACTTTCTGACCCTGTGGTCTTCTCTTAGGTCGGATGTAGAAATCCATCCTGGAGATGATGAGGCGATGGTCCGTCCAGCAGTCAGCTCCGCACATGGCTTTGACCAGTCTCACGTCCCGCCTGTCTTTCGCCCTGACGATGACGTAATCTATCAGATGCCAGTGTTTGGAGCGTGGATGCATCCATGATGTCTTGTTGCGTGTTGGCAGACGGAACAAGGTGTTGGCGATGGTAAGATCATGAGAGGCACACGCACGCAGGAGGAGCTGTCCGTTGCTGTTGCACTTTCCGATTCCTTGCTTTCCCAGTACGCGATGCCAGGCTTGGTGGTCAGTCCCGACACGGGCGTTAAAATCCCCAAGGAGGATGAGCTTCCCAGGCTGGGCTGACGTGATGAGGGAGTCGAGTTCCTCATAGAACCTGTCCTTAACTTCTTCAGGGTTGGTCATGGTGGGGGCGTAAGCACTGATGATGGTCGCACTAGTCTTGTTTCCAAGTGGGAGCTGCATCTTCATCAGCCGATCGTTGATACCCTCGGGGGGCTTTCCAGTTTCCGCACGTGTACTGACTTAATGGCAAAACCAACACCAGCCTCACGACGCTCTTCGCTGCTGCGACCACTCCAAAAGAAAGTGTAGCCGCCGCCTGTCTCTGTCAGCTGGCCTTTGTCCGCAAGGCGGGTCTCGCTCAGTGCTGCAATATCGACACTGTATCGGCTCAGTTCTCTGGCCACCAGGGCAGTTCGTCTCTCTGGTCTGTCCGCTTTGGTGTTGTCAAGCAGAGTTCTCACGTTCCAAGTTGCGAAAGTGAGCACCTTTGTTTGTTTTCTTCTTTCTTTGTTTCGACCGCTTGGAAAGGATCCCCGCCAGCCGCGGTTTGCTGACCAGGGTGAGGTGAGGCAGGCTATGTTTAGGGCAACCTTTTCTAGCCCCGTCCTCATGCTGGGGAGGCGAGCAGAGCGATCCTGAAGAGGGCTGCTCGGTCACTCAGGAGGCTGCCGGACTCCACTGCTGCCTCAGTTCAGTGAGGGGCGACCACATGTCCTGAGCCGCCTGTGTGTGGGTTCACGACTGCAGCTCCCAGTGTATCCTCACCTGCTACTTCGCCGTTTCCCCATCGCCACAGGACTTTGGGATGGTGTCATGGCGTCATGATGTCGTGACATGCGCGTGACTTGGATTATAGTGAGGGTGACTTGCGCAGGATCAGCCTCACTCTCTCGTCCTGGTGCGCCGGATCCAGTGGCAAGACAAAGTCAAGACGACTGGGGGTAGACCAAGATGCAGGAGCTGCCGGAAGGTGGCACGCATGGCGCAATCCAACCGCCTTAGGGGCTCCACTCCGGATTTTGGATGGCCATTGACTCATGAGAGAGTTCCTCTGCCCTTTGACAGGTTTTGTTTTTAGTCCTGCTGGGTGTCCAAATCACCCTCCTCACCAAGAAATCTTGGTGGGGTTGCCAGTTTAGTCGCCAACGACCCGACCATGTAACAGGTTGTACTGGGTTACATGTTACCAGTAGCTCCAAGCGGAGACCTGACACACACTAAGAACGTAAGGACGAGCGAAATGCCGCTAAGCATTGTGCCCTGCGTCTTAACGGTTCGGCCAGCTCGCCTCCTTAAGAGTCGGAAATAATAATTCTTTCAACAAGGCCAGTAATCTTAGTGGAGGAGGGTAAGCTGGTACATTCGAAGTCACTATTTGATTAATATTTTAGTCTCCCAAGGCTGCGAGCTGACAGAAGCGTTAGCGCGCCGAGCAAAATGCGTAGCCGTATTTCGTTTACCGTTACGTTCTGAGTTCAAATTCTGCCGAGATCGACTTTGCCTTTCATCCTTTCGGGGTCGATTAAATAAGTACCAGTTACGCACTGGGATCGAGCCCCTTGTGGGTAGTAAAGAAATAGGTATTTCGTCTGCCGTTACATTCTGAGTTCAAATTCCGACAAGGTCGACTTTGCCTTTCATCCTTTCAGGGTCGATAAATTAAGCGCCAGTTGCGTCCTGGAGTCGATATAATCGACTGGCCCCCTTCCCCAAAATTTCGAGCCTTGTGTCTGGAGTAGAAAAGAATATTTTATTCTATCGATCCCAAACGGATGAAAGGCAAAGTCGACCATGGCAGCATTTGAACTTAGAACATGGTATCAGGACAAACAACACCACGGAGGAATCGACGTAAGCTTAAATAATAAACCGCGATAGATGAACCCCGATAGCCGAACCGCGATATGGCGGCGAGGGATTAGTGTAATTTTTGAGTTTGAATCAAATGATGAAATGAATTCTGATTAAAAACTAAACCTTGAAAGTTCAAACTATACAAAAAAAAACTTTTAAGAGGACGTCTAAAGATTTTCATCTAAAAATCTACTGCTTTAATTTGCTCTGAGTTACTTTAATTTGTTCCGAGGCTCTTTTAGTTTATTTCAAAATTAATTTAAGTCTAAGTTTTATTTTTATTAACTTGTGTTCTTTTTTAAAATTTACTTCGTGTTTTAATTTGTTTCAAAATTATTTTAATTTGCTTCGAGGTTATTTTGATGTAGACCTGATATAGTACTAACTGACAAGAAGAAAATGCGATCTACTTTATTGCTTTTGCCCCGGAGATCCTGTTTCGAGTAGACGTATGGTCAAAGGCTTTCCAACCACGATCATCCTGTCTTTTTTCTGACTCTACTTTGTATAATGGACTTCAGGGCATTTCAACATTAAAGTCCAATTTCATTTTTAAAGACAGGGTGCAATTTGAGCATGTTTTACCTTCTATTTCTAGCATGTCTAATGATCACTTAGAGGCTCCCTTTGTTGACTCATATTCTTACAAGCACCGAGAAGTGCTGGGTTTCCAGAAAGTACTTGTTGATAGAAAATAAAATGGTAACAACAATAAAAATTTTAACAACTTTTAAATCCAAAATGAATGCTTTCCTAATTAACTGGGTAAGGCTTCTCAGCATTTCACCAGCCAGTTCTCTTCCTTCCTTTCTTTCTTTTCTTCCTTTCCTTTTTTCTTTCATTCTTTCTTTCTTTCGTTAATTATCTTTCAAGCCTCTTTAGATATTTGCTGGTTTGCTAGATCTCTGACACCTTCCCTATCATTCCCTACTCAAGAGGATATTAAACGCATTCATAAACAGATACAAATATATGCGTGTGTCTGTATATATATATATATATATATATATATATATACATTTGCGTACCTACTGTATAAAGCTGTATAAATGCATATATATATACATACATACATATGTAAATACTGTAGGCATTCATAATTATATATATCAATTGAAACATGTTTGTATATATGTATGTCTATATATGTATATATATATATATATATATATATATATATATGCATGTGCGTATATAATGAATATCTATATATCTATATACATACACGTATAAACATATATATATATATATACGTATAAATATATACATACACACACACATACATACCTACATACCTACATACCTACATATATATATATTATATATATTATATATATATATATATATATATATATATAGATATATATATATATATATATATATTATATATATACATACATATGTGTATGTTGTATAGGTTTACATACGTGTGTCTTGTTTCACAGGAATCCCTAACGCACTCATATATATTTAGGAATAACTTTTCTCAAAATGTCAACAAAATATTACCTTCCTATGAGACATGACTTTATTACAAAGCAATCTAAGATGACGGATTTCGCAGCTGGAACCATATAAAATGCTCCAATATACGGCCAAGTTATCGACACTTTTTGTAAACAAGGAATATACATTCCATGGTTGTGCGGATAAGCAGTTCATTTCGTAACTATATGTGTTCAGGTTCTATTCCACTCTGGAGTGAGTTGGATAAATAATTTTAGCCATTTACTCGTGTAGAAGTAAGCTGCGTGGAAGTTCCATTGGAGACGCCATTGCTCTATTTTGTCGGCAGATTTAATACGTCACCTGGTTTAATCTTCGTGTTTCCATATTCTGTTGAAATACGCTGCATTTGTTTCGTTTCATTTTTAATTGAATAAAGACTTCCGGAAAATAATTGCAGCGTAGAAGGTGTTTATAAACCATTTAAGAAACACACAAAATCCGTTAGATTCACTTCAACATTTAAATTTAATTTGCCAAAATATTTTCGTCGCAAGTTTTGTCAGTGAACAGGTCGCGGTCTCAAAGCGACGAAAATATTTTGACAAATTAAATTTAAATGTTGAAGTGAATCTAACGGATTTTGTGTGTTTCTTAAATGGCTTATAAAACACCTTCCACGCTGCAATTGTTTTCGTTCCAGCACACGATCTCAGATCAAGTCACTCGCTATGCAAGTACATCTACGTAATTCCGTAAAATATATTTGTCGTTATTAAATTGATATTTAGTACATAAATTGATTATAAATTTTGGCACAAGGTCAAAATTTCGGGAAAGAGATAAGTCGATTACGTCGACCCCAGTATGCAACTGGTACTTATTTTATCAACTCCGAAAAGGTGAAAAGCAAAGTCGACCTCGGCGGAATTTCAGAACGTAAAGACGAACAAAATGTCGCTAATCATTCTTTCAGGTCTATGAACGATTCTTCTAGCTCTCTGCCTTATTTGGAACAAAGTTTACCATGATATTTTGATATAAAGATCACTTTAAACCTTTTGATACTATATTTCGGTTGAAATACACTGTCTTTGTCTCAATGAATTTTTAATTAATTACGAAGAATTAAGTTTGTCATTAATAAACTGTTATTTGGAACATATATCAACATGAAATTTTGGTTGAAAATTTAAATTTTAGATCGCTTTGAATGTTCTGTTATCATACTTCTATTGATAAATGCTGACTATGTTCCTATCTATTTTAAAAAACAATGGAGAATACTGTAAAATGTCATATTAGGCTGTTGTCTGGAATATTAATTAACATAATATTTTGGTGGAAGGTCTTAATTAAAATCCTTTTAAAACTGGAAGTTTGTATCATAAAACCGAGCGGGTTGGTATCAAAAGGCTTAGCACCATGTACTTGGACTTCCGGTGCCTTTATTGAATCTGGTGTCTTGCAAAGATTCGATTTAGATTTTCGGATTAAGGATAACTTACTTTTGTCCTCCCATCAATCTCAAGGACCACAAAAAGAGGCCAAGATGACATGTCTTCATCTCCTGACGGATTCCTAAAAGTGAAGGTTTTCCTTATCGGTATTACTATGGTCGGGTTCCAACCTGGGCCACAGCAACAGAGTCAACCGATCACACTTCACAGCCCGTCATCACTGCCTCATTCCAGGCCAGTGTCCGCAATCAAGCTGTCCATGTAAATGTGACGCCGTTTTCTTCTCTTACATGACCGTGAGGGTGGATTCCACAAGACTAACTTGGATGCTTCCAGTTCAGGGTGGCGTACGCAGTGACCACATAGTCGCAGGTTCTTTGCCTGATCTTCTCGCAAGTCTCCATAAAGGCATTCATTAGTCATATGTTGCTACCTATACGGTTTATATTTTAGATTAGATTGTAAGGAGGCCAGCTGGCCGAATTGTTAGCTCATCAAACAAAATGCTTACCATTTCTTCTAAAAGGCGGCTAGCTGGCAGAATGGTTAGCACGCCGGGCGAAATGCGTAGCCGTATTTCGTCTGCCGCTACGTTGTGAGTTCAAATTCCGCCGAGGTCGACTTTGCCTTTCATCCTTTCGGGGTCGATAAATTAAGTACCAGTTACGCACTGGGGTCGATGTAATCGACTTAATTCGTTTGTCTGTCCTTGTTTGTCCCCTCTGTGTGTAGCTCCTTGTGGGTAGTAAAGAAACATATATTTTAGATTAGTTTGTGACAGCCACAGTAGCGCGGTGCAGTCATAGAAATACGGCAAAGAGGAGGACAAAACTGACTCAAAACCTCAGCAAATTCTGGATGTGTAATTTCCTTATTGATCTATAAAGCATTGGATTACTGTCCCTCATTGAAATAAATAAATAAAAGAATAGATAAAAAAAAAATGAAGAAATAAATGAATTTATATTAATAGGTTTATGTATTTGTTTTGTAAGATTCTTGATGTGAATTCGTGTGTTGAAACAGGTATTGTTACATTTGGGGAATGGTCCTTTTCCCCCACTCACCCACTTCTTTAAAGAGAATGGACTAAGCAGAACAGGAGACACATGAGATGGTGAGTTGTTGAATAGGTCACAGAATGTGTGACGAAAGATTTCAGACGAATAGCACTAAAATAATAATAATAATCCTTACTACTATAGGCACAAGGCCTGAAATTTGGGGGAGGGGTATAATCGATTACATCGATTCCCAGTGTTTTACTGGTAATTAATTTATCGATCCTGAAAGGATAAAAGGCAAAGTCGACCTCAGCGGAATTTGAAATCAGAATGCTAAAAACAGTCAAATAATAATAATAATAATAATAATAATAATAATAATAATAATAATAATGATAATAATAATAATAATAGTTAATAATAATGATAATAATAATGATTCTTCTTCTTCTTCTTATTATTATTATTATTATTATATTATTATTATTATTATTATTATCATTATTATTATTATTATTATTGTTGTTGTTGTTGTTGTTCTTATTATTATAATGATTTCCTTATTAATCATAAATGTTGGCAAAAACAGCACAAGATGATACAGTGCGGGACTACATAAGAATTTGGTGAGAAAAAAAAAGAAATAAGAAAAAAAGCAATTAAAAGAATAATTTCCCAAAAGTTAGGAATCCGACGACAGTTGCTAATGGATACGCAACAAAAACACGAGAGGCCTGGCAACCGGAGGCAAGTGCAAACCTCCAGTTGTCTTCTTCCAGTATAGAAGCGCCTGCTCGGTACCGAGGACAGAGTTATGGGATTGGCCAAAACTAATATATAACATTAATGTGTTTTTTTTGCATCATTCCTTAAAGTAATTTTATAAGTAGAATTTTTAAATAAAAGCAGGTCAGATTATATAAACACACATGTTGATATATATTGGATCGTTAGCCCCTACACGCAATTTTTTTCTCTCCTTGTTTCTTTTCTGTGTATCTTTCTGTCGAAGAGCGTAGGCTCGAAATGTAAAAGACTTGTTCTATTTCTATTCCTGAGCGCCATACTAATACAATTGTTTGTACTCCACCTGCCTTCGTCTTTTGTTTATTTTCGTAAACCTGCCTTCGTCTTTTGTTTATTTTCGTAAACCTTCCCGTTATATATATAGTTAGTTTGATTTGAAAACCCCACTACAATGGGAGAAAGCGCTAATGATCTAAGCTATATGATATATATAAAAAACGTAATATGCAAATAAATATCTGTAAATATAACCATCCGATTTTCTGAGTACCTCATTTCTTCTAATATATAATACCTGTACATCATCTCCAAACCTTCCAATATATATATATATATATATATATATATATATATATATATTCTATATATATATATATATATATAACAAAGGGTAAAATTAATTATTTAAGAAGTAATCAATAATTTCACAAGTAGAATTCGGTATGAAAAAGGACCATTTCACGGTAAACTTAAGTAATACTTTATAATTAGGGTTCAGCAAAGATTTGCTATACCACATACCGAAGCTTAGAAATAGCAGCCCCAAAAACCTTAGCTATTTCTTGTATATATATCTTTAGGCGCAGGAGTGGATGTGTGGTAAGTGGCTTGCTGACTAACCAGATGGTTCCAGGTTCAGTCCCATTGCGTGGCACTTTGGACAGGTGTCTTCTTCTATAGCCTCGGGCCGACCATAGCCTTGTAAGTGGATTTGGTAGCCATAAAACGAAAAGAAGCCCGTCGTATATATGTATATATATATATATATATATATATGTGTGTGTGTGTGTGTGTGTGTGTGTGTGTGTGTGTGTGTGTGTGTGTGCGTGTGTGTGTGTATGTTTGTGTGCCTGTGTTTGTCTCCCCACCATCGCTTGACAACCGATGCTGGTGTGTTTACATCCACGTAAACTAGCAGTTCAGCAAAAGAAACCTATAGAATAAGTATTAGGCGTACAAAAATAAGTCGTGGGGTCGATTTGCTCGACTAAAGGCGGTGCACCAGCATGGCCGAAGTCAAATGACTGAAACAAATAAAAGAATAAAAGAATATATATATATACACATATATATAAGGGAGATGCCAGTGAATGTAAATATGTATATGTATACATTGACATCGAGAGATACTTTAGTATATATGCATATGTCTGTGTGGTTTTGTATATATATATATATATAGTATATATACATATATATATATACATATATATATATATATATACATATATATTTACATATATACAAATATATTACATATATACATATATATATATACACACATATATATATGTATATACATATATATGTATATATATATGTATATATATATATATATATACTATATATATTATATAATATGATAACATACATATATATATATATATATATATATATATATATATATATATATGTATGTATTTATATTTATATGGGAGATAGAGAGAGAGAGGGAGGAAGAAGACAGATATTTTAGGATGTAGAAAAGGTGTTTACATAAACTTTATTAATAGCTTCCTAATGAGATAAAGTCACTCCTAGTTTAGAAATTTGTGGGCGATATACGAATATGTATATAAGAATAAAAATGTCCGTGTGTGTTATGCAATAGTTGTATGTCTGTCTACCTCTCTCTCTTCCTCTCTGTCACACACACATAGACTCACACACATACTCATACAAACACAAATGCACACAAAAGAATTGGATTTTATTTCTTGCGATCGAGTCTCACATCTTTGCCATTTTCAGGCGTCTAAATGTTGCGATATAGGAGTTGCATAGCAAAGCAATATCGTCTTAATAAATAATATACTCTAGAAAATGAATTGAGTACACCTTCCTTTCAGTGAAAGTCTACGAAGCTTAAAGATATATTGCATGTGTTTCTATGATGATTTATATGGTGTTTGCATTAATGTGTTTCGATGAGCGTGTGTGTGTGTGAGTGTGTGTGCGCGTGCGCGCCTAACGTTACATTTATTTTTGGCCGACTCCGTCAGATTTGACAAAGCTAAACAAATGTCTTTTGTTATCTCTTCCGCAGACA
>NW_021825307.1:10000-15971 GCF_006345805.1 Octopus sinensis | reverse complement strand
ACGCGATGAAGTTGCCATGGACTGCCGCTGACTCAGTGGCGATTACATGTGGCGTGTTCTCAGCCAATCTATATAGTATTAACCTCCTCTGCTGTATCAATCGTTATGCAGGTGAATCACGGACCGCATTGCTTTATTCTATTGTGTAAATGAATCACAAAACGGAAGTGTATATGTACTTGGAACACATATTTGTATATATATATATATATATATATATATATATATGTGTGTGTGTGTGTGTGTGTGTGTGTGTTTGTGTGGGAATACGTATCAATGCGTCTTTGCATGTATATATCCTTCTTGTAACAAAGCTTTTCTCCGAACTAATGGATTATTTTCTAATATTTGATTAGGAGGATGTTTCCCGAAATATCATAGAAGCATTAAAGAACCTACGTAAGGTAATACAATATCTTCTCTTTGTTTATATTTATTGACACCACCTTACATTTTTTCCTAACTTCTCACCAGCATTACTAAATTTTCTAAATATCATCTTCCTATAACAGCTTATTGTGTTGATATTCCCATTCAAAATGCATTTATTTTAAAGCTTTGACAATATCTGACTATGGCCCAGTCATAAATTTCAATGTTAATAAATCTTTAATTACCAAAAATAAATTTAAGACTTTGGGGTAAAAGAAGCAAACCCTCTTGCTTCTGTAATGCTACTATCGGTGCAAATAGTAACACAATTTTTATTTAACTGGGGGCACAATATTTCTTCGTAGTTTGGAAAATTCATTTTTCTTTTTCTCTTTATATTTTGTGATTTTAATCTGTATTTGCAAATTTCTGGGTATGTTTTTTTCAAAAAAAAGAAAATTATAAAATATTGTATTTTTATGGTAATAAACCGAGAAACGAATTTAAAAAAATAAATAAAATTTCGATGAAACACATTCGCAATGTTCATGGGAGTTATATGAAAAATTTGCATTTTTATTACTTTTATTTGCATAATTTATTATTTTTTCTTCTTCAGTCTCTCGCTTCCTCATTTTCGCTTGCACATTTTTAAGGGAAAAATAATAATTTGATTCGTAATATGAACATTTTTTTCTGTTGTTGGAGTAAAAAAAAAAAAAGAAAATTTCACTCTCCTAGCAATCGAAATACTTCAGGAAACCATTTGCATAATGGTAAATTCTGCAATACACCGATATCCTCTGTGATGTGTCATCCATTGTTCAACCCACTGCATACCTACTTGTAGAATCGACTTCTAAATGGCTAAATATTCCAGACACATGGATATTTAAGATAATTCTCTGGGGTCCACAAAATAAAGTACCACCCACTCTAAAATGACCGGCTTTATACAAAAATTTGGAACCATTATTATTATTATTGTTATTATTATTATTATTATTAGTAGTTATTGTAGTAGTAGTAGTAGTAGTAGTAGTAGTAGTATTGAGCGAGAGAGCAGCGCATGCCATCAAAGTGAAACTGGGGTGCAAATATACGAAGCCCATCATACCCATTGTGACTACCTGTTTGATAAGGGTACACCAGGCACATGCCTCACAACCATATGTGCGAAGCATGGGGATCAAGATGAACAGTGCATGACCTTGCAGTTACAGGTCGAGCAGCCCATTCTGCTCAGAGGTCCCTGGATAGGGGTCGTTTAAAAATAATGAACGAAAACCCAAAGAATCCCTCTCAACACATTCCTATGATAATCCCCGGCTACTTCTGCTCGTGATCAAAGATGCACACATCGTCAGCCACTAAGGGATATTATTATTATGTGTTAAAAGCTCACAGCTTATTTTGCTCTGTTATGATGGAAAGTGTCAGGTGTCCACAGCCAGCAGACCAAGGTGACACTTGTTTACTGGTCATGCTTCAAGAACCCTGCAAAGAATTCTTGCAGTTCCAATCGATGCTGGTTTTTGTAGGTGTTCTACATTCACCCTTGCACCGATTTTTTCCAACCATGTTGGTAATTGAGTGCAGATACTTCCAAGTGCACCA
Source organism: Octopus sinensis (assembly GCF_006345805.1). Classification (NCBI taxonomy): domain Eukaryota; kingdom Metazoa; phylum Mollusca; class Cephalopoda; order Octopoda; family Octopodidae; genus Octopus; species Octopus sinensis. The sequence goes on along the minus strand of NW_021825307.1, from coordinate 13,982 downwards.
ATTACGGTTGGTATCACGTCTACACTCTTCATTGACCACAACCTTCGTATTTCCCCCTTCAAATCGTCATAGTTGTTTATTTTTTCTTCTTTCTCTTTGATCTTGTCACTGGGGCATGCTATGTCGATAATCATACATGTACTTTCTTTTTTTTTCACCACAACAATGTTCGTTTTCCTATGCCTGGTCGGGTGATCACACTGAAGCATGGCATCCCACATAATTTTGCGATTCTCATTCTCGGTGACTCCTTCTGGGGTTTGCTCATACCACGTCTTTGCTCTTGGATCATTCTTGCCACGTTATCATGGCGTCTTTTGTATTCGCGTTGTGCCAATTTCGGACATTCGCTAACGATGTGCCATACCGTTTCATCCCTCTCGAACTTAGCTGTTAGTGCTCCGAGTGCCCCTACAACTACTGGGAGGCAATTTCGTCTTATAATAGTCTCCACTTTCCAATCTTTTCTACTTCTTTGTCACTTATGCGTGCATCTCCAGGTATTGCAATATCTATAATCTTCGTTTCCTTTTTTCTTTTTATCTACCACAACAATATCCGGTCTCCGAGCCTCGATGAGGGAGTCACATTGGATTGTAAAATCCCACAGTGTCTTATGTTCCTTGTTCTCGGTGACCCCTTCCGGTTCATGCTCGTACCATTTCTGTACTCTGTTAAGGCCGTACTTTCCCACATGGTCTCCAGTGGACGAACTTAGCCACATTACCGTGCTTCCTTGTGTAGTGCTTTTGGGCCAGCTTGCTACATTCACTCACAACATGTGAGACTGTTTCGTTTCTGTTGCCACACATCCTATAAAAGGGCGATTCGCTACTCTTACTTATTTGGAACTTAGATTGAGAACAGTGGTTTGTCACAATTATTGCACCGAATAAAAATACTTTGGAGGCATCTCGTTACATCCTAAGATCAAGTCTCGCTACACCAACGACAACGTTACCTCCTGGTAAATAAAACAAAACAGGGGTCATGCACTAGGGTCGATATATTTCAGTTTTTTCCTCTCCTTCTATTCATGTCTAACTTTGTTCCTATGTTATTAAATCTATATATATAAAACTGAAGTTGTGTGAGTGTCTGTCCCCTTCGATTTAGATTCCTAACTACTCCCACATTTTGCGGTGCAGTTTAACCAAAACCGGGTATCTTATAGTCGTGATTCATATCGAGCCCGTCTAGGTATTAGCGCGCGTCTACGATGAGTCTACGATTTAAAAAAATATTTAACATCTTTCTTTTTCCATTTTAATGCATTTTTCGCTATTATATAAGGGAAGTAACTCTCTAAAAATGTCTACGATGAGTCAACGATTTTAAAAAAAATTACCATCATTTTTTATTCCATTTTTAATGCATTTTTTTGCTATTTTTTTGCTATAACTCACTAAAATGCTTATATAGTTATTTCCCTTACAAACCCGAGCAACGCCGGGCGATACTGCTAGTAATGCATAATATAAAGTTATATAACACTTAAATAATTTCATTTGTGAATGTATATTAACAAGAAATAAACAGAAATGATATAAATGATAGCTTGAGCTGATATTATTTTTAGCGAACAGAAATCCAGAAGAAGATTACTTTTTTAATAATCTAAAGAAAATCATTTTTGGAACGAATTTTCCAATTTTTTCCCCTGAAGTTCTCCAACTTTTACCAAATAGTTCCAGGCAGTCTTGGTCTGATGGTTACTACTTTAGCAATTCCCACTACCTTCAGTTAATTTGAATTTTTTTCTCTTCTTGACGTTATTTATTAATATAATACGTATGGTTAATACTTATGGCAGTATCGTGTGACTAAAATGGTTGAGTGGCGGACAATATTCCTATGTCTATACCTTGTGGTGTTTCGAGACGTTGTTCTACTTTCTGAAAATCTAACGCGTTATCGAGTTCGAATTTTGAGTTTCCTTTTTCCAGGATCGACATTTAAAAACAGGGGATCTCCGATCTCCGGGCTGCAGATCAGTTCTAGGCCGTGCAATGTTAGGCACCGGACCGCACAGAAAGAATAGAATTACGAATTTTCCATCTATTTTGAGTATCGTATTAAACAGAGTGCTTTTGTATAACACGTATATTATATATGTAATATATATGTAATAATTAAATTATATATGTAATAATTAAATTATATATGGCGGCGAGCTGGTAGAATCGTTAGCACGCCGGGCGAAATGCGTAGCCGTATTTCGTCTGCCGCTACGTCCTGGGTTCAAATTCCGCCGAGGTCGACTTAGCCTTTCATCCTCTCGGGGTCGATAAATTAAGTACCAGTTGCGCATTGGGGTCGATATAATCGACTTAATCCGTTTGTCTGTCCTTGTTTGTCCCCTCTGTGTTTAGCCCCTTGTGGGTAGTAAAGAAATATATATATATTATGCATTTTATTGCGTTCTGTTATGCACGGGATCCTCGTATATACAGCTCGAAGTTGAATCACCGAGTCAGTCCGGTATTGTCCGCACAGCTCGAAATTACGTGAATAAAAAGCAAATAAGTAACAAGGATGTCCAGATATTAGTGTATTATGGCCGTAATGCATATATATATTATATATTGATAGAAATGGTAAGACAACAAAAGAATGGAAGAGACCTCGATATTATGTAAACATCCGAAACCCGGAGTTTTATCATGTATACCGAATAATTGTTACATATTATATTTACACTCACACACACACACACACACGTATGTATGTATGTACGTTCGTACGCACGTACGTACGTACGTATGTATGTATGTATGTATGTATGTATGTATGTATGTATGTATGTATGTATGTATGTATGTATGTATGTATGTATGTATGTATGTATGTATGTAATGATGCATGCATGTATGTATGTATGTATGTAGCACGTAATTTTGTTACTGAACAGGTCGTGGTTTCAAAGCGACGAAAATATTTTCACAAATAAAATTTAAATGCTGAAGTGAATCTAACGGTCTTTTATGTTTTTAAATGGCTTATAAACACCTTCCACGCTGCAATTGTGTTTGTTGTGGTGTGTATATATATATATATATATATATATATATATAATAATAAATATTAGGGAATAAATCCAAATTTACAGGAAAAAAAATCAGATTTAGGATTAAATCCAATTTTATAGTAAAATATTATATAATATTAATTAGAGACAAAACCACTATTTTGCAAAACAAACAAGGAAAGACTAATCAATTTTATGTATTGATTAAGTCTTCCTTGTTTGTTTTGCAAAATAGTGGTTTTGTCTCTAATAATATTAAATATATATATATATATATATATATATACACGACGGGTCTCCTTCAGTTTTTTTTATATCGAATCCACTCACAAGGCTTTGGTCGGCCCGAGGCTATAGTAGAAAACACTTGTCCGGGGTGCTACGCAGTGGGACTGAACCCGGAATCATGTGGTTGGTAAATAAGATACTTAACACACAGCCACTCCTGCGCCCATATATTGTAATACATCAAGTTACGAGGATCCGCTTTACGAAAAAATTAACTCGTATATCGAAGCATTAGGCGCAGGAGTAGCTGTGTGATAAAATTAAAAAAAAAAACTTGCTTGCCAATCACATGGTTCCAGGTTCAGTCCCATTGTGTGGCACCTTGGCAAGTGTTTTCTACTATAGTCTCGGGCCAGCTAAAGCCTTGTGAGTGGATTTGGTTGACGGAAACTGTATGTGTGTGTGTGTGTGTGTGTGTGTGTGTGTATTTGCATGTGTGTGTTTCTGTTTGCGTCTTTTTCCCATCATCGCTTGACAACCGGTGCTGGTGTGTTTACCTCCCCGTAATTTAGCGATTCGACAAAAGCGACCGATAAAATAAGTACAAGGCTTATTAAAAAAATTAATCTTGGGGTCGATTATTCGACTAAAACTCTTTAACGTGGTGCTCCAGCATGGCCGCAGTCAAATTGCTGAAGCAAGTAAAAAAATAAAAGAATATCTGTA
>NW_021825307.1:0-5000 GCF_006345805.1 Octopus sinensis | reverse complement strand
CACTATGACGGTGACGTCGTCCGCGTATGCAGACACGCTCGTCCCGCATCCCAGTTCTCGCGGGATGCCTCTCAAGGTTGCCAGCCTCCGCAATAATGGCTCGAGAGTCAATACGTATAGAAGCGACGAGAGGGGGCATCCCTGACGGACCGAACGTGCGATGTCGAAGGGTCTCGATAGATGTCCATTCACGCGAATTACCGAACGGATGCCTCTGTACAAAGCGGCTATCCAGCCGCGGAAGACGGGACCGAAGCCAGCCGCTCGAGGACCGCCTCCAAGTATCGATGGTCCACCCTATCGAAAGCTTTCGATTGATCCAAATTGATCAGCGCCCCACCCATGCCAGGTTCGTTAACTACCCTGTCTATGATGTAGCGCATCAGGTCGAGGTTGTCATGGATGGTCCGGCCTGGCACGGCGCATGTTTGCGCCCTGTCGACCAGTTTCTCGATGACAAGCGCCAACCTCTTGGCTAGCACCTTGGCCAAAATTTTCAAGTCTGCATTAAGCAGAGTGATGGGCCTAAAGTTATCTATTACATTTCCCTTGTTTAGATCTTTCTTCAGCAGTGTTACGGCTCCTCGGCTCACAAAACCAGAATGCTCCCGTTTTGCTGCCAGTTGCAGTACACCGCCGCCAAGAGATCTCCAAACAAGTCTGGCATACAATTGTAAAGCTCGTAGGGTAGACCATCCAAACCCGGTGATTTGTCCCTCGAGCATTCTGCCATCGCTCCCTGCACTTCCGCCGCCGTGATGGCACCTTCGCAGCACCCTGCCTTTCTTGTCGAGAGTCGTGGTAGGCTATGTAGGTAGGCACTGAAGTCCACCCTACGTTCTTGCCCTCCACTCGTTCCGAACAGTCGGGCAAAATGCTGCTGAAAGGCCTCACACATTTTACTTGGCTCGAGCAATTCGCGCCCCTGTTCATCTACCAGGGACCGAATGGTGGCTTTGTTGCCCTGTTGCGCCTCTGCCCCCGGGCCTCTCTCGCGGCTCCAACACCTTCGTTCCTTAGAGCACGCATCCTAGCTCTGACAGCACATCCTTCGTGTTTGGCGTTGAAGTGTTGGTCGAGGGCCAACTCGCCGCCAAAACGTCGGATGCGATGCCGCTTCTAATTGCCTCTTCTAGCTTCTTAACTAGCTCACCCTCTACTCTATTTCTATCTATGGCTAGTGCTTTGCTGTACCTAATCGCTTCTGCTTTTACTGCTCTCTTGAGGGCAAACCACCATTTGTTGTTGATGATGGCTCCGTCAAAGCCCTCTTTATTAGTGTGCTAATCCGGTCTCTGAAAACCTGTCTCGATGGGAAAGACGCGTTTAGTTTCCAGTATCCGGGACCCTGCCTAAGTGTCTTACCTAAGTCTAGCGTACATGTCACAAGTTTGTGATCCGTGTAGCTGACTATGTGAATTGAATTGTGGACATCCTATGCTATCTCTGTCTACTGTCCTACACAGTATCCTATCTAGATACGATCTCGACGACCCGATGCGGTTGCTCCATGACCACGTTGGCGCATTCGGGTGGTCTAGTCGGAACCTGTCAGACAGTTGAAAGCGTCTGAGCAGGTCTCTGAGGCTTTGCATCCCCGTCTATTCCTATCTCTACCCACGTAGTCTACATGCGTGTCCAAGGTAGCATTCCAATCCCCCACTAAGAGTAAAGGACGAGACGTTTCCAAGAATACTTCTAGACGTTGAAAGAAATCCGCCCGACCTGTTAAGGGCGGTGCGTAGACTGATACGAGTCGAAAAGCGCACCCATTGCTGACGTCGACATCCAGGACGACCAGTCTACCCTCCGGGTCTACGAATATTGTCTTACTTTGAGATCCAGACTCTTGTGAAAAAGTACCGCGGTGCACTACCGCCCATTCTCGGCAGACAGGGGGAAAAATAAATGTTGAACTGTCCGCCAAACATGGTCTTTAGGGCCCGCGGATGTGGAGTCTGGTCTCACTTATGGCATTAGATTTCTAACTTATGTGACTTTATGTCATTTAAGAGGTACCCTTGTTTCCAAGGGGACCCCAAGCCAAGCGCATTTACACAACCAATCTTGATCATAGTCCTAATGAATTAGAATACAAGTGAAAGGAACAGAGGGTTACTTACTGCTCGAAAGTTTTTGCTTTCTCCTCCTTTGGTTTGTCCTCGAGGAGATCCCAGTACAGTTTCTTTGTGAGAAATTTAGATAGATAGATAGATAGATAGATAGATAGATAGATAGAAAGATAGATAGATGGATAGATAGATAGATAGATAGATAGATAGATAGATAGATAGATAGATAGATAGATAGATAGATAGATAGATAGATAGATAGATAGATATAGATAGATAGATAGATAGGTAGATAGATAGATAGATAGATAGATGGATGGATAGATAGATAGATAGATAGATAGATAGATAGATAGATGGATGGATGGATGGATGGGTGGGTGGATGGATGGATGGATGGATAAGTTTCTTTATTAGCCACACAGGGCTGAACACAGAGGGGACAAATTACAAAGTAGAGCTTTTCTTTTGGGGGGAGAAAAAAATAAAATAAAAATAAAAAGGGGGTAGGTTTTCGATCAAAAGGAATCGTAAAAAGAGAGAGAAAAACAGATAGATAGATAGATAGATAAGTTTCTTTATTGGCCACACAGGGCTGCACACAGATGGGACAAGTTACAAGGTAGAGCTTTTCTTTTGGGGGGATGAAAAAAAACAAAAAACAAAAAACAAAGGAAACAAAAAAAAAGGTGGCGTAGGTTTTCGATCAAAAGGGATCGTAAAAGGAAAAAAAAGGAAGAAAAGCCTTGTAATATGTTACCACATTTGTTTGTGAGTGGGTAACCCTCTGTTTTCAATTTCTGGGTTCATAGGATTATGCTCAAGGTGCCATCCTTGCTACATTCACCCATCTTTTTTTAAAACATTCGCTAAACAAAACTTGCCTCTCTACTCTCACTTTCCTTTTCAAGTGGTACTTGAAGAAGTTGATGAGAGATTGACTAGAGAGGAAAGTGTTTGTCTACAATCCTTTCAGACGCGTCCACCAGATACATTCTTTCGCCATAGCCACAAGGATGATAGATAGATAGATAGATAGATAGATAGATAGATAGATAGATAGATAGATAGATATACAGGTAGGTAGATAGATAGATAGATATACAGGTAGGTAGATAGATAGATAGATAGATAGATAGATAGATAGATAGATAGATAGATAGATAGATAGATAGATGGATGGATGGATAGATAAACACGTAGAAAGAGAAACAGATAGAGAGAGAGAGAGAGAGAGAGAGAGAGATAGCAAGTATAATTATGACCACATATTTTCGTGACCTAAATAAAGCCAACCGTAATTATGAACAAATTATTAACAAATCATCTTTTTGATAATTGTTTTTTAGTCATTAGAGTGTTTTCATCAGAAATTTCCATATTTTCAAAGACATTTCTGAAGCTATTTGAAAATAAATGAAGTCTTAGATGAAAGCCAAGACTTCTGAGCTACAGGGACCGAAATATTATTTCTTTTTCTTATTTTTTAATTAAAACTTTAATTAATTCTGTGTAATTTTTCCCTTATGCTTTCGTCAACACATCCTTTGTTTACGCTTTTTTTTGTTATATTCTTCATTTAAAAACAAACTACCTTCGATTTTTGGAACACTGTTCCGAACTTATGATTTCACAAATATTCCAGTATTTAAAAATTTGCCTTCAAGACTTGAAAACGACGCAAAAATAATTTGGAATGCTTCACTTGTTAACAAGTATCACGTGCAATCCACCAACCAAAGAATTATTTCTCAAAGATTATATTTTTCTCCCCGATCTACCTTCCGTTTCTACACCAATAACTTCCTTTTCTGCAGCGCCTTCTTTTATTACTTCCGATCAGCCTCAAGTCTTCTCTCACTCATTCTATATATTTCAAAGACCAAGTGACACCGAGCACTACTTCGAATAGTTTCGCCCCTCCTCGAGTTACAAAGATTCTATATTGATACATTCTTTAGAGTAGATTTGACAGTGTAATGTGAGAAAATTTCTAGCACTTCGAATGGATGCAAACACCAACGTTAGATTAAAAATAGAGTTTCACAACCACACGGTTCTGGTTTCGAGATAAAATAGCTTTGCATCTTGGACAAGTATCTGCTACTTTCACAGCTTTGAGTTTAGGTAGCTCTTACACCTTATAATTGCAAGTTGGTACCGAAGAACTTATTTAAGCAACCATCTGAAGATGAGCGTCTTATACCTTGTATGGATGAGAGAGATTATGCATGTTATTGAGTGTACTGTGAATGTAAAAATGTGTCGAAACAATTGTAGTGAATTTAAATACAGAATGACGTTCAATTCATTTTCTATCATTTATCTATCTATCTATCTATCTATCTATCTATCTATCTATCTATCTATCTATCTATCAGTCTAACCATCTATCTATCCATCTATCTCTCTCTCTCCTCTCTCTCTCTCTCTCTCTATATTATATATATATATATATATATATATATATATATATATATATATATACATACATGTATATTACCATATATACTATATATATACATATATATACCGGAGTAGAAAAAACACATAAATGTGAAACAAGGTGGAAAAAAGAGTACTCAAATACCAGTGGTAGAGTAATATGCTTTATTTTAAGCAGCAGAAAATTCAACAAAATCTGTTACTATGAGTTTCTCGTTGCCGGTCATCGTACAGTTTTGCTTAGAAATAACTGTCCGATGAACGGCAATGGGAAACTCAGAGTAACAGGTTGTTGAATTTTCTGCTGCTTTAAATAAAGTTTACATAATATATAATGTATATATGTGTAAATACACACATATATATATATATTGGTGTCTTGTACTCATATATGTGTGTATATATACATGAAGAGGTAGGTACGTACAGATATATGTATGTATATATGCATATGTTTATTTATTAATATATATATATATATAT
>NW_021825306.1:0-15924 GCF_006345805.1 Octopus sinensis | reverse complement strand
ATTATTCTGTAGAATAATATTTAATTAGTTCACTGTGAAGTAAACAACAATGGAGGAACCAAGTGTCCGTAGAACACTATAGACATATAAACACCAAATCCAATTCAAACTGTAGATCTGAATCTGTGGTTGGTCCTTAGTGTAGATCCAGAGATTCTCAGTATGGAACACACGTAGTAGTGCTCAAAAGTTGTCTTTACAGGAGGTCGATTCTAATGGCTGTAAGTTGAGCGGATAGAGAGGCAATTATGCAGACAAACAAATTAGGTACATCAATTAAATTAACTATCTTAAATATGTATGAAGTACAAAATATTTACATATGTACACACGCACAAGGTGGAGACATTCAGATGATAAATTTTTAATCATAAATATATAGATATTTATATATTAATAGACCCAACTTACGCAGAGAAAATTGAAGGGGTGGAAGAAAGGTGTTATAAGTCCAACAACTGTTTCTGGGGTCTTGGAGCTCCATAATAATTAATGCTGGTACATGACGGCGAGCTGGCAGAATCGTTAGCACGCCGGACGAAATGCTTAGCGGTATTTCGTCCGCCGTTACGTTCTGAGTTCAAATTCCACCGAGGTCGACTTTGCCTTTCATCCTTTCGGAGTCGATTAAATAAGTACCAGTTACACACTGGGGTCGATGTAATCGACTTAATCCGTTTGTCTGTCCTTGTGTGACCACTTCATGTTTAGCCCCTTTTGGGTAGTAAAGAAATAGGTATTTCGTCTGCCGTTACGTGCATATGTGCGACTTTCATGAACAAGTCCCCTTCATTTATACAGTTATGCATATGTCTGTATATGTGCGGGTGTAGGTGTGTGATGGGAGGGTATATATATATATATCCTTTCGGGGGTCAATGAAATACGTACCAGTTAAGCATTGGGGTCGATATAATAGACTTAAAACACTTGCCTAAAAATTGCAGGCGTTGTGCCAAAATTTAAAACCAAAATATTATACATAAATTAAGGCGCAGGAGTGGTTGTGTGGTAAGTGGCACCTTGGGCAAGTGTCTTTTACTATAGCCTCGGGCCGACCAAATCCTTGTGAGTGGATTTGGTAAACAGAAACTGAAAGAAGCCCATCATGTATATATACATACATATATATATATATATTATATATATATAGATATATATATATACTAGCAGTATCGCCCGGCGTTGCTCGGGTTTGTAAGGGAAATAACTATAAAGCATTTTTAGAGAGTTATAGCCAAAAAATAGCAAAAAAAATGGGAAAATAATTATGGTAAATTTTTTTTTTGTGAGTTAAAAAGGTCGAGTTGCGTCCCCTAGACAGTCTGTGGTTTGTGTTTCTGATTGTCGACCCCATGTCGAATTTATCGATCTTTTTCAAAACTGGGGGAACTTTTCAAAATTTTCGCTGCGTTTTTTTGAATTATGACATTGGGCTATGTGTGTGTCAAGTTTCATCAGGATCGGTTGAAAGCCGCGGTCAGGGTGAGGGTACAACCTAACAGACACACAGACACGCACACAGACAAACTGCCGTTTATATATATATATATATATATATATATATATATATATATATATATATAATATATATTATATATATATACGTATATTATATATATATATTACATATATATATATATATATATATATATATATATATTATATATATATATATATATATATGTACGTATGTATGTGTATATATTTCTGTGTCTGTGTTTGTCTTCCCCACAACATCGCTTGACAACCGATGCTGGTGTGTTTACGTTCCCGTAGCTTAGCAGTTCGGCCAAAGAGACCGATAGAATTAGTACTAGGCTTACAAAGAATAAGCCCTGGGGTCGATTTGCTCGACTATAAAGGCGGTGCTCCAGCATGGCTACAGTCACATCACTGAAACAATTAAAAGAGTAAAGAGTAAACAGAGAGAACGGAAAATACTGAAGCCTTTTCTAAGTTTATTCTGTAAGCTACAGTTATACATAAATAAATAGAAGGAACAGTGAAAATATTGAAGCCTTTTCTAAGTTTATTCAGTAACCTAACAGTATATGTTGCTGTCTAAATAGCAACGAAAATTGATTTGTTTTGCTTGTCAGAAACTAAGCCCCTTTCGTAAAGGGAAGAATTCCAGCAAAGAAAAGCATTAAAGGCTGAAGATACTTATTCCCCGCCCCCACCCCACCCCACTGCACATTTACTTCCTCTGTTGGATAAACAACTTCACTTCCTGTTTTCTTAACTTACTCTTTTTTCCATCTCTGTATGTCTTCGTCTCAACGTAGCGGTGGTGGCGGCAATTTTTTTCTTCTTCGTCTTCCTTTTGTTGTTGATGTTGTTGTTGCTGCTGCTGCAGTTGTTGTTGTTGTTATTGTTGTTGTTCTTCTTCTTCTTGTGCTTCTCGTTGTTGTTGTTCTTCTTCTTTTTCTTCTTCTCCTTCTTCCTCCTCCTCCTCCTCCTTCCTCTTCTTCTTCTTCTTCTTCTTCTTCGTTTTTCTCTCTATCTCTTCCTTCTATCTTTTCCTTACCCCCAATTCTTCAAAATTCTTACGTTTCCTTATTTCCATTAAAGCCAATTTCACTTCAGATAATTTACTGACATCAACCGTTGTTGCTGTTGTGTTGTTGTTGTTGTTGCTGCCGCTGTTTTTGTTGTTGTTGTTGTTGTTGTTGTTCTTCTTCTTCTTCTTCTTCTTCTTCTTCTTCTTCTTCTTCTTCTTCTTCTTCTTCTTCTTCTTCTTCTTCTATTCGTTGTATGAAAGCTGCCCCTCACTCCCTCACTTCACAGAAACGGTACTCTCCTTCCGTCCACCCGCGCCAACCCACCCTCACTTCACAGAAACACAAGTACCTCAAGTTTCTATTTATTCATCTCGGTTATCTCGCTCTTCCATCCGAAACTCCCAACACACTACCAAACACACACGACAAATGAGAAGGCCGCCGCCACCACCACCACCACCACCACTACTACTACTACTACTACTACAATTTATATTGCTGTTGCTGCTGCTGCTGCTGCTGCTACTACAACTACTACAACTACTACAACTACTACAACTTCTACTACTACTACTACTACTACTACTCACAAATTAATAATATACAACAGCAAAACAACAACGACAACGTTAATGGCCGTCCTTTCATTTCTGATCACAAAGACAATAAAAACATCGTTAAAAGATTCGTCATCGCCATCATCATCATCATCATCATCATCATCACCACCACCACAACCATCACCGCTCTCATCATCATCGTCATCATCATATGTGTATGGGTGCATGTGTGCGTGTGTGTGTATGCGTGTGTGTGTGTATGTGCGTGTGTGTGTGTGTGTGTGTATGTGTGTGAGTATGTGTGTATGTGTGTGTGTGTGCGTGCGTGCGTTTGTGTCAGTCGGTGTAATGCGGAAGTATGGTTCTTTTCATTTACTTCAGTGTCAGGTAACAACAACAGGCAGACTCTAAGTAGAAGAAAGCTACGACCTTAGTGAAAAATGAAGGGAGAAGAAAAATAGAAACGAGAGAGAGAGAGAGTAAGATAGAGAGAAAGAGTGTGTGTGTGTGAGAGTGTGGAGAGTGAGTGATGTTATTTGGGTGTTGGATTGTATTATTTTTCTGTTTTAAGGCTGCAAAACCTTAAACGTAAGCGTTTTTCTCATTCGAAGAAAATGTGCGAAAAGGAAAGTGATCGAGTTTTCAAAAACCACACACACACACACACACAAACACGCACACACACACACACACACACACACACACACACACACCACACACAACACGCACGCGCAGCGCACAGCACACACACAACACACACAACACACAAACACGCACACAACACACACACCACACAACACACACAACAACGCAAACACGCACACACACACACAACACACAAACACGCACACACACACACACACACAACCACACACACAAACACACACAGACACGCACACACACACACACACACAAACACGCACACACCACACACACACACACGGGCGCGCGCACAAGTACACGCACACATGCATATATCTATACGCAGATACACATACATAGAGAGAAAGAGAGAGAGAGAGAGAGAGAGAAAGTGACAGAGACAAACAGATGGATACAAAGACGAACAGAGGCACACACATACACATATAGAGAAACACACCCACACACATACATGCATATATACATACATATATATATACATACGTACATACAAATATGCACGCATGCATACATACATATGTATGTATGCGTGTACGTATGTATGTATGTATGTATCTATCTATCTATCTATACATGCACATATATATACACACACACAAATATACAAACACAGACACACACTCTCGCATACACTCACACACACACACATTTATTTATAAAATGTAACAAAAGCACAACAAATGGGAAATTTTGCAAAAGCATAGCAAACAGAAAATTCGTAGCTTATTCCTCGTCAGTCGTCGTCCAAAAAATCATTACAGTTTCGTGCCTTTAACTTTGATACCATTCACTTTTAGTGGCACCAGTGGGGAAAAGTCACAGGGATTAGCTAACGAACGTACAGAGCAATGACGGAAACAAACACGAGAAATTATGATATACATATATAGCAGAAGACGCTGTGCGGTCGCAAGACAGATAGATGTGGGGTAACGCAAAGGAAAACGTGAATGTCCCGTAGGACAGATAAAAAGTCAGAACGAAGAAAGAAGTAAAGGGAGGGAAAGAAAGAGAAAGATAGTGAGGAGAGGAAGGCAAAAAGGAGGCAAAGAAAGAGGAAGAGACAGAACTAGTCGTCGCACAAAAAGCGAAGAAGGACAGACAAAGGGATTAAGTCGATTACATCGACCTCAGTGCGTAACTGGTACTTATTTAATCGACTCCGAAAAGATGAAAGGCAAAGTCGACCTCGGTGGAATTTCAACTAAGAACGTAACAGCAGACGAAATACCTATTTCTTTACTACCCACAAAGGGCTAAACATAGAGTGGACAAACAAGGACAGACAAACGGATTAAGTCGATTATATCGACCCCAGTGCGTAACTGGTACTTATTTAATCGACCCCGAAAGGATGAAAGTCAAAGTCGACCTCGGCAGAATTTGAACTCAGAACGTAACGGCAGACGAAATACCGCTGAGCATTTCGTCCGGCGTGTTAACGTCGGAAACAGTTGTTGGACTTATAACACCTTTCTTCCACCCTTTAATTATAATATTTTGGTTTTAAATTTTGGCACAACGCCTGCAATTTTTAGGCAAGTGTTTTACGTCGATTATATCGACCCCAGTGCTCAACTGGTACTTATTTCATCGACCCCCGAAAGGATAAAAAAAATCGACGTCGATGAATTTGAGCTTAAAGACGGACGAAATACCATTAAGCATTTTGCCGTCGTACTAACGGATCAACAGATTACCGCTTTATATAAAAGTGATAATAATATTCTTTTCTATTCTAGGCACAAGGCCCGAAGTTTTGGGGGAAGGGGCCAGTCGATTAGATCGACCCCAGTACGTAACTAGTACTTAATTTATCGAGCATGAAAGGATGAAAGGCAAAGTCGACCTCGGCGGAATTTGAACTCAGAACATAAAGACATATACCCTCGTGTATTTTAGTACGAGGGACCAATCATCGAGTTTTCGATGGAGAAGTTTGGAAAGAAGATCTTCCAACTGTCATTCCAGACCGAGAGGAACTGTGGACTCAGTGGAAAGACGAGGAGGATATTTCAATGCCTGAGAACAATAACGGTTCGATACCAAATGCTGCTTTGATCATATGTAGTTACAAGAACTAACCCAGCTACCTGCAAATTTTGAAGAGCCCAACAATATCCATGGTGAAACCCCACCTTTTTTTTTACCTTTTTCTTTTGTCTGTCCCCTGCTATCGATTCGCTACAGCTCAGAGCCCCTTGCAGATTGCAATAGATTTACTTGAAATGAGAGAAAAGAGGCTACATTAGGATTGTTCTATTTGTTTCTTAGATATATTTAAAAACAGAGAGTGTTGAAAGTGGTTTTTGAGACCCCTAAGAGCGTCTTATATAAAGAAGTCTGGATTTTAATATTTTAAAATACAAAACTAGATTTTTATTGATTGCATAATATTTTATTTATTCTAATGGTCTTAAATTGTCACAAAAATATCGATAAAACCAATTTTACATTTTTATTTCGTACATTAATATTTATAATTACATTTTCGCAATAAATCTAATTACATTTTCTTTTTTCTATATTTAATAAAATGTTTTTAATGCGGCCGTTTTAGACTTCACGTAAATCAATGTGGCCTTCGAATATTAAGAAAAATCGAAAGGTTCCGTCGCCTCTGCTTTAGCAATTTCCTGAATATCATAGTTCACGTGTCCAAAATACAGAACTACACCAATTTTATTACAGAACCACCAACTCAATGTTTAAATTCAAATAAACGCTAAACTCTATAAACAGGTCGTTATTTGCACTGAAATTTTAGGGGAAGGGGCAAGTCGATTACATCGACCCCAGTACTCAACTGGTACTTAATTTATCGACTCCGAAAGGATGAAAGGAAAAGTCGACCATGGCGGAATTTGAACTCAGAACGTAGCAGAAGATGAAATACCTATTTCTTTACTACCCACAAGGGGCTAAACACAGAGGGAGCAAACAAGGACATATAAACGGATTAAGTCGATTATATCGACCCCAGTGCGTAACTGGTACTCATTTAATCGACCCCGATAGGATGAAAGGTATAGTCGACCTCGGCGGTATTTGAACTCAGAACGTAGCGGAAGACGAAACACTGCTAAGCATTTCACCCGGCGTGCTAACGATTCTGCCAGTTCGCCGCCTTATTTGCACTGTGGACTGAGAGAGCTGAAACGATGACTCGCACATCTATTCTAAACACGCTGAGGCAGCAGATTCGAAAGCAAACATGATAATCGCGGTTGTGTATGTCACAGGAGAACAGCTTCTCCTTTCACAACAACTTGCTTATAACACACTTGACTCATTAGCGACCGTGGATACTTTTTTGAGATGCTGACATGACAATGTTGTGCCTTTAGACAGTATAAGCATTCAGTTACATTTTTGCCGAATAAAAATTCGCTGGGGGGAGGCACACAAGCAGATTGTAAGCTAGATAACTCATCTTAAAGACATTGCATTTCTTTAATTGGTAGTTTAGTTGATGAAATTACCATCTTAAAAAAACCGCTTTTTTATTGCAATTTTTTTTTCTTTTACAGTAATTTTCCTTCAGTAAAAATCTTTACGACAAAATTTCCTATAGCCTCAGTTCTTGCAAGTGGTTGAGCACTCTACAGATACGCACATCTTTAACGTAGTTCTCAAGGGGATTCGGTATGACACAGAATGTGACAAGGCTGGCTCTTTTGAATTACAGCTATAACTCATTTTTTTTTTGCCAGCTGATTGGACTGGAACCACGGGACATGAATGTCCTGGGCTGATTCGTTCGACTAAATACCCTCCAAGGCAGTGCTCCATCTTGATCAGAGTTAGATGACTGAAATGAGTAAAAGGATAAAACACGAAAGATAAAATATGCTAAGAACTGTAATAGTTTGTTGCGGTGATGATGTCGATAGGGTGATAGTTAATGGAGGTGATGGAGGTAGCTGTATGTGATAAAGTGGTTGACCGCATACACACACACACACACACACACACACACACACACACACACACACACACACTCATACGTAAACATACGTAACCATAAATTCATACATACATCTATGTAGAAGATCTGAACACTAAACGTGTAGCGAAGAAATGCTATCAAGAAATAGTGCTTTTATTTTACAACTATCGGAGCGCAAAGAGCTCCTCACGAACGAAGATTCCCAAGATGGTTGTGAACTATAAACAGTTTTGAATAGAAACCGGAAAGAAAAGTGTGAATGCGCAATGCGCATGTGCACACTTAATTGGTAAAACGGAAGAGAAGAATGAAAACACAATATGCATGTCAATATAAATTGGAAGAGGAGAATAAAACAAGCTAAATAATGGTCTCCATGCTATGTTGACACCACCATCATGCAGCTTTGCTGAAATTTTCTTGTTATATATACAAAAGTTCACCTCAAAAATTCTTCAAATGCAGACAGAGAAACAGCGAGAGCTGGGGAGAAAAGGAGAGCAAGAGAAGGCGTGCTTTACTTTCTCTCCCGTCCTTACTCAGCCTCTCACTTCTTAGAAGCCTTACCGTTCGACAAATAGCTTTCGATAAAACGGACTTCCGCATAGTTTTCCGATTATTACCTCACAAGACATCGATCGACCCGAGCTTAACAGCAGAAGGTACCGCGCAATGCAATAAAAAAGCCGGTACGTTGCAGCTGAGAGCGCAGCGTTTCTTCATAACCCAGAGGCGACGACTGCGTATATATATAATATATATATATATATATATATATATATATATGTGTGTGTGTGTGGGTGTGTGTGTGTGTGTGTGTGTGTGTGTGTGTGTGTGTGTGTGTGTGCGTGTGTGTGTATTTATTTATATATATATATATATACAGCTCCACCCACACACACAAAAAACATGTATACATATATATATACACACACACAAGGACACACACACTCACACCAATCTCACCTCCATACAGACACACATATACACACGCAGCACCATGCTAAATGCCATCCACACACATAATACACACACACACAACACCAAGACAACCACACACGCGGTTGACAAACGGACACACATATACACACACCATCCTACCAGATCTTACAAACACACAGACACATCTATTCACACCACATATGTATACACACACACACACACACACACACACAACAAAGACACACACACAAAGACACACACACTCACCCCCACCCTGACCCCTAAATCATTGATGCTTGAAGGAGAGAGAAAAAAGGGTCAATTCTTTTCAGTTCCACATTACTCCTCCTTTCCCCCCCAACCAAACACACCTACTGCGTCCCTTGAAATCGATAATATTCTTTCACGCTACCATAGCGGACAGGTCAGTTTTAGCTTCACTACTATTATAATGTAAATCTTTTTGAACTCATAATATTCTGTACGTGTATACTGGAAATTATCTTGAAAATGTATAATATATTTGTTGTAATCTTTTGTGCCCATTATTTCAATGAGCTTGTTAAACTTTTTTATATTCTCAACATGCTCTTGTCACCAAAGAATGTATATTTATATTGATTTTAGTACTCTGTGTCAACCAATATTCTGTGCATGTTTGAATATACAGATACAATACCAATACCAATATCAATTCCTTCTGGAAACTATCTTAAGCATGTCCTTGAGAACGATTATTTATGTAGTAATCTTTTGTGCCCAATATTTTAAGGAACTTGTTGAACTTTTTTATGTCCTTAACATGTCCCTGTTACCAAAGACTGTATATAAGTAATGTAGCAATGTGTAACAACCAATAATTAACGCAACCAAACTTCTACATGTTACTTTGACAATCTTTTCCAAAGAGTGAAACCGGTTAAAGTAGATAAACATCTTTTTAAATTGCATTTTCAAACCTTCTTTATCTATATATATATATATATATATATATATATATATATTATATATATATAATATATATATATATAATATTACATATATATATACATACATACATACATACATGCATACATACATACATACATACATACATACATACATACATACATACATACCATACATACAATCATATATATATATACATATATAGGCGCAGGAGTGGCTGTGTGGTAAGTAGCTTGTTTACCAATCACATGGTTCAGGGTTCAGTCCCACTGTGTGGCACCTTGGGCAAGTGTCTTCTACTATAGCCTCGGGACCGACCAAAGCCTTGTGAGTGGATTTGGTAGACGGAAACTGAAAGAAAGCTGTCGTATATATGTATATATATATATGTGGTGTGTGTGTTTGTGTGTCTGTGTTTGTCCCCCTAGCATTGCTTGACAACCGATGCTGGTGTGTTTACGTCCCCGTTACTTAGCGGTTCGGCAAAAGAGACCGATAGAATAAGTACTGGGCTTACAAAAGAATAAGTCCCGGGGTCGAGTTGCTCGATTAAAGGCGGTGCTCCAGCATGGCCGCAGTCAAATGACTGAAACAAGTAAAAGAGTAAAAGAGTATACATACAGACACACAGATACATAAATTCATTTTACATCATATATCATATTTAATACACAAATAAAATATATATACATTTAATATGCGTGTGTTTAACCGCTAGAATTTCGTTGATTATAATACCAAAATAAAATTTTATTTATCAAATTTATTTATATATTTATATATATATTCTTGGTTTTATAATATATTGAATAGGAAAAAATAAAGCGTATTTTCATTTCTTTTAAATATTTTTTCTTTTCTTTTTGTTTTCTTGTTTTGCAATGAAGTCTACGAGAAAACGTGCAACAACAACAGCAACAACAACGAAAGGGAGGCAAAAACTCGATATCTTCCGAGTATTTAGATATTTTCCTTGTAGTTTGGTTTCAGCAGATGGATTGTTGCCTATGCATTCTCAGAACACAAGTGTGCACACACACACACACAACACACACACACACACACACACAAACTTACACACTCACACACATACACAAACACATATATCTATTTACATATATGCATACAATTACATATATGCATACAATTACATACATGCATACATACATGCATGCATATATATATAGATATATATATATATATACGTACGTTTAAACACACATTCATATATACATACGTATATATATATATACGTACTTTTAAACACACATACATATATACATACGTATATGCATATATATATATATATATATATATATACACATAAATAAATACACATACATACGTGTGTGTATATATATATATACGTACATACAACCATATATAATACATAAACATGCATACACAAATATATATTCTAACATACACACACATAGACCGATACACACGTGCATACATACATACACACACACATATATACACACATAGACACATACATACATACATACATACATACATACATACATACATACATACATACAAATATATGCTCATACAATACGCAGATATTCAGACAGGGGTCGTGGAACTTTTTTTTAACCAATTCCCCCAAAATATATTTATTTATGCCGAAGTTAAACCCTTGATTTGAAAAGAAAATCATATATTCTTTGAATTGAAAATGTTTATTAAATCTGTTTTATCAAATCTATTTATAAGAATCTATTTACCCGTCCATTACACTGGACAGATGCAGTGTTGCCAGAGGGAAAATGTCTGTCATAACAAGGAACACGGTTTTTTTTAATGTAATTTTGCTTATGTCTATAGGCGTAGGAGTGGCTGTGGGGTAAGTAGCTTGCTTACGAACCACGTGGTTCCGGGTTCAAGTCCCACTGCGTGGCACCTTGGGAAAGTGTCTTCAACTATAGCCTCGGACCGACCAAAGCTTTGTGAGTGGATTTTGTAGACGGAAACTGAAAGAAGCCCGTCGTATATATGTATATGTATATATATATATATATGTGGTGTGTGTGTGTGTGTGTGTGTGTGTGTGTGCGTGTGTGTACGTTTGTGTGTCTGTGTTTGTCCCCACCACCACCAACATCGATTGACAACCGATGCTGGTGTGTTTACGTCCCCGTCAATTAGCGGTTCGGCAAAAGAGACCGATAGATTAAGTACTAGGCTTACAAAGAATAAGTCCTGGAGTCGATTTGCTCGGCTAAAGGCGGTGCTCCAGCATGGCCACAGTCACATGACTGAAACAAGTAAAAGAGTAAACCAGAGTCGTAAAAGCTCTCTCAGTAGATCGATACTGCTATTGTTTATCACTTATCGTTAGTGCGTCGAACAAGGTGCTTATTCTTTTATTCCTTTATTATTTTATTTGTTTCAGTCATTTGACTGCGGCCATGCTGGAGCACCGCCTCGAAGGGTTTTAGTCAAACAAATCGACCCTGGACATTTTTGTTGTTGTTGTTTTTCAAGCCTAGCACTTATTCTATCGGTCTCTTTTGCTGAACTGCTAGGTTACGGGGACGTAAACACACCAACACCGGTTGTCAAGTGGTGGTGGAGGAGACACAAAGACGCACATGCATAGATATATATACGACGGGCTTCTTTCAGTTTCCGCCAACCACGTACACTCACAAGGCTTTGGTCGGCCTGAGGCTACATTAGAAGACACTTGTTCGAGGTGCCATGCAGTGGGACTGAACCCAGGACCATGTGGTTGGAAAGCAGGCTTTACATGTGTACGACGGGTTTCTTTCAGTTCCACAAAGCTTTGGTCGGCCCGGGGCTATAGTTGAAATCATTTGCCCAAGGTGCCACGCAGTGGGACTGAAACCCGGAACCATGTGGCTGGGAAGCAAACAGCTTACCACACAGCCACACTTAGTTATATTTCTTCCGGCTGTTTTGGCTCTGAGTTCCAATCTGGCCGAGGTCAACTTTGCCTTCGACTTGCCCCCTCCCATTGGCTTTCTGTTGGCTTCCTGCTAAAATTTGAAACCATTATCAATCGTTGGCGCGTCAGACAAAATGCTTAGCGCATTTCTTTCGGACCTTTACGTTCCGAGTTCATATCCCGTCTTTCATTCTTTCGGGTTCGATAGGAGTGACTGTGTGGTAAGTAGCTTACTTACCAGCCACATGGTTCCGGGTTCTGTCCCACTGTGAGACACCTCGGAGAAGTGTCTTCTACTATAGCCTCGGACCGACCGAAGCCTTGTGAGTGGATTTGGTAGACGGAAACTGAAAGAAGCCCGTCGAATATATGTATATATATATGTGTGTTTGTGTGTCTGTCCCTCTAGCATCGCTTGACAACCGATGCTGGTGAGTTTACGTCCCCGTAACATAGCGGTTCGGCAAAAGAGACCGATAGAATAAGTACTAGGCTTACAAATAATAAGTCCTGGGGTCGATTTGCTCGACTAAAGGCAGTGCTCCAGCAAGGCCACAGTCAAATGACTGCAACAGGTAAAAAAGTAAACTAAATTACCGCTCAAGTACTGGCTTCGATAATATTGACTTGGCCGAATCTTCAAAATGCCGGACAAAATGCTTAGCAACATGTCGTCCGTCTTAACGTTCCGAGTTCAAATTCCGCCGAAGTCAACTTGGCTTCCATCTTTTCGAGGTCGATAAAATAAGTACCAGTTGAACACTAGGGTTGATGTGATCGACATACACTCCTCCCCCGAAATTTCTGGCATTGTGCCAAAATTAGAAAGGATTACTTAAGAAAGGGTCGTTCGATTCTCATTCAGCAGAGCTATGATCAAGAGTGATCCAGCCTTGACCATCCCGTCTTCACAGTTCTACATTGTTAAATGCTGTCTAAGATATACATACATTTGTATTTAAATGATATGATTTAATGAAAATTTAGCTCTTATTTCTAGCATGTTGAGCGATCGCGTACAAGCACGTTGGCTCAATGCTAGTGAAGTTGCCACTGCCCATTCGCTGATAATGTTGTTGGTGCTGTTGTTGTTGCTGTTGAGCGAACGGTCTTCGTCCCAGAGCTCGCAAGATGGGAGAAGTCCGAATCGTGGCCCTTTGCTATTCGTAAGACCCGCAGAAGAGAAAGCAGGTCAACCCCCGACACCGAGAGCATCGACAGATGGATGAATGCGCATCCAGGCTCAGCGGTTGCGTAGGAAGTTAGGCACAAGAAACAGGAAGAAAGAGTGAGAGAAAGTTGGGGCGAAAGAGTACAACAGGGGTCGCCACCACCCCCTGTCGGAGCCTCGTGGTGCTTTAGGTGTTTTCGCTCAATAAACACACACAACGCCAGATCTGGGAATCGTAACCGCGATCCTCCGACCGCGAGTCCGCTGCCCTAACCACTGGGCCATTGCGCCTCCTGCTGCAGCTGCTGTTGTCGTTGCTGATTGTGATGATATGGTGCTGTTGCTGCTACCGACACTGTTGCTGCTGTTGTTCGTAGTTTTCAAGTCATTGTTATTTCTGTCTTTTCAGCTGTTAGAAACTGGTGACGCTAGCGGAGGCGGTGGCAGCGGTGGAGGTAGCGGAGGCGGTGGCCACGGAGGCGGTGACAGCGGAGGCGGTGGCAGCAGTGGCAGCGGCGGAGGCAGCGGCGCAGGCAGCAGCGGCGGAGGCAGCAGCGGCGGAGGCAGCAGCGGCGGAGGCAGCAGCGGCGGAGGCAGCAGCGGTGGAGGCAGCGGCGGAGGTGGCTGAGGCGGAGGTGGAGGAGGTAATAGCAAAGGCAGTGGAGGCGGCGGAGGAAAAGGTGGAGGCGGCGGCAGAGGTGGCGGCAAGGGCGGCGGAGGTGACAGCAAGGGCGGCGGAGCAGCAGAGGCGGTGAAGACAGAGGTGGAGGCGGAGGAGGCGGAGGCGGTGGAGGCGGAGGCGGTGGAGGTGGAGGCGGTGGAGGCGGAGGCGGAGACGACGGAGGCCGCGAAGACAGAGGAGGAGGCGGAGGAGGCGGAGGCGGTGAAAGTGGAGGCGGTGAAAGTGGAGGCGGTGGAGGCGGCGGCAGTGGTAGTGGTAGTAGTGAGAATAACAGAGGCATTGAGGACAGCAAAACACGAAGATACACACACGCACGTATATAAAAATATGTGTCTGTGTGTATGTATGTTGTGCGCGTGCGCGCGTGTGTGTGTGTGCGTGTTTGTGTGTATGGATTCTCCCCTCGTTAGACAACGGATGAGGGTTCCGCAATGATTTGTTCCCTACTGACCAAATATTTGCGTTGGGCATAAGCTCACTTCGGCCATCAGACGGACATTACCCGTACACAGACCACACATCTGATGACAAAATGATCACAGAACAACGTGAAATGAAGTGTTTTGCTCAAGAACTCAACGCTCCGCTCGGTCCGGCGATCGAACCTACAATCTAGTAATCATGAGTGCAACACGTTAACCACTAGACCACATGACGAACTTCCTCGCAGTTTCCGTCTACCAAATTCACTCACAAGCCTTGCTCGCCCCAGGTCTACAGGAAAAGAAACTTGCCAAAGGCACCACGTATTGGTATTGAACCCCAAACCACAGTTCTTGCGCACAGCCATGTCTGCGCCTTACCGAAAATATTTAAATAATAGCAATTATAACACTGTGTAATAATTTTTATTTTTATTTTTATTTTTTTTGTCTTTTGTCAGTTGGTGTTGTTTCCTATTTGCTTTTGATCTTGAAATGAAAGGAAACGACTACTATTCCCTTCACACTTTGCTTTTGTGACATGGACATCAATGTTTTAAAACTGACCTATTTTCCGTTACTTTTCAGACAGATTCAGCGCTAAGACGCTGAAGCAGAAATATCGTTATAACAAATATTCTGACCAAATATTTGCTCAGTTAGTGTTATTTCCAATTTGCTTGTATCAAAAAAATCGAAGGAAATTACTACTATTCCTTTCAAACTTTGCTTTTGCGATCTGGGCATAAATGTTTTGAAATGCTTTCCGTTTCATTTCAGACGGATTCAGCGCTGAGTTACTGAAAGAGAAATATCTTTAAACCAAATATTCTGCTCAATACCACAAATTTACTTGACAATGGCTTGACCATAACCACTTGAGCATGTCATTTAGTGGCTGACAATATGCGCATCTTGCATCTCTGGGCACGAGCAGGGGTAGCTGGGTGAGCATCATAGCCGTATGTTGAAAGGGATTCTTCAAAATTTGAATAAATGTAACAAAAGCAAAGCTTGAAGAAAATAGCTATTTTTCATAATTTTTCATATTAGCTATTTTCAAAATGCAAGCAAATTGGAAATAACAGTTGTTTCCCAAGGCCAATAATCGTGCGCTAATGTTGTTTTGTTATACACACCACAGGCTTCCATGCAGTTTCCGCCCGCCG
>NW_021825305.1:0-15000 GCF_006345805.1 Octopus sinensis | reverse complement strand
AATGAACATAAGATAAACTAAGAACAATAGTAAACGATTGAAGGATGAAAATATAGTGCGTGTGCTTATTTGGCAAGAAAAAAGTGACCATCAGAAAGTGTAACAATATCTGTTTCAACACACGATGTCACATCAGGAATCTTGCAAAGCAAGATTTTACTTCGACAGAGAGAAAATATCGGAGAGAAAAAAATGTGACAGGATTACTGGTCCCAGTATGAAATGACTGGAAAGAAAAAAGGATACGTATACATACGCAAATATGAAAACGAGAGGAAAAGAACTTGGTGTACAATTTATATAAGTTGGGAAACTGTTGGTGACTCACTCTCATGTAAGGTACTCAATAACCGTTTCTCAATTTGTATATGAATATACATACATACACAACACATCATACATACATACATACATACATACATCACATACATACATACATATATATATATATATATTATATATATATATATATATATATATATTATAATAATTATATATATATATATATTATATATATATATATATATATATAATATATTATATATATATATATATTAACAATAAGGATAACTTCTTAATAAGGAATCTTAAGAAATTATCGGTAGTTAGCGTGAAAAACCTCATAAGATAATAAATTCGAAAATAATTTTTTCACTTGAAAAATTAATTTATATTGTATAGAGGGCATTATTACACATAAATGCCTCACGCTAAGAGGCATGTATGTATGTATGTATGTATTTATGTGTAATAATGCCCTCTATACAATATAAATTAATATTTTCAAGTGAAAAAATTATTTTCGAATTTTTTCTCTTATGAGGTTTTTCACGCTAATTACCTGATAATTTCTTGTTAAGATTCCTTATTAAGAAGTTATCCTTAATTCTTAAATTTATTCCGAAGAAAAACTTTTCCTACCGACATGCAGTTCGAGAAAGCCCGCCATTTACCGAATATATGATGAATAAACATTTCCATGTGCTTCGCCGAGGGGAGCAGATGTCTGTTTGGCTTCGCTAGGTATGTTGGTTGTTTATTTATGATGTGTTCAGAATCGGTTCTACTGATGAACAAAGACGTATTTGATGCGTTAATTGTGAAATCACAGGTGATATAGAACTAAATTCAGTTTTTTAAATGTCTTGCTTCGAAAACTGCATTAGGTATGATTAGTTAAGTTTTGGTAGTAATGACTTATGTCCCTCTTAGCGTGAGGCATTTATGTGTAATAATGCCCTCTATACGATATATATATATATATATATATATATATATATATATATATATATAGAATAGCGTACATTTAAACACAAGAGAAACAACCTTTTAACAGGTAATTTTTACATGCTAAAAGAAGCAGTCAAAACGACGTTTTGACTGCTTCTTCTAACATGTAAAAATTACCTGTTACCTCGGCGGAATTTGAGCTCTGAACGTAACGCCAGACGAAATACCACAAAGCATTTCGCCCGGTGTGCTAACGTTTCTGCCAGCTCACCTTTGGCCTGACGAGTAGCCTGTGGTATACACCTCGCTTGGATATTTACCGCTTCCGAAGTTCCGCTCGCTATGAAACATATGTAGTTCGGATCTTGTCTACTCCATTCTTTAGCTCTTGTAGTGTATATATATATATATATATATATAAATTTTCCTATAATGTTTTATCTATATGTGTATGAAGTATGTGGGCAGGAAAGAGAAAGAGAGAAATAGAACGGAATGCAAGACAGAAAAAGAAGGAACTCGCGAGAGAGTAGAATAAATGAAAAGTAGTGACTTTGGAATATCGGTTCGGTTAGAAATTAGGTAACCTCTCTCACACAAAAGAAACACTTTTTTTATTTCTCTTTATTTTTTTTTTATCAATAAGGTAGTCAAAAGAATCAACCATGATTAAAACCGAATGGTCTTTTTGTGGATTTTAGAGAGATGAAGGCAAAAAGAAAAAAAAGAAAACGAAAAAACAAAAACAAATAATCCTTCAAAAAACCACCCAAGTAAGTTCAACAGAAGTTCAAAAACAAAGAATATGAAATAAAAAACTCGAACAGAATGTCGCCATTTTTTTTTATTATGATAAATTGAACTCAAGAGAATATCTGTGGAAGAAATCAATAATTCTTTACAACCAGAAACCGATAGGTTCTTATTTCCGTCATTTAGTTATTTATCTATGTTTGCATCTTGTCTTCGTTTATTAGTTGCTGCTGCTGCTACTGCTGCTGCTGCTGTTCTTCTTCTTCATCATCATCATCATCTTAATCATGATCGTCTGCATCATCATCAGCATCGTTTTCCTCCCCCTCCTCCTCATCCTCCGCATCATCATCCTCTTCCTCCTCCCCTCCTCCTCCTCCTCCGCATCCTCCTCCTCTTCCCCCCTCCCCTTCCTCCTCATCCTCCGCATCCTCACCTCATCTTCCTCCTCCCCTCCTCTTCATCTTCCTCCTCTTCCTCCTCTCCTCTTCCTCCTCCTCCTACCTCCTCCTCCTACCACCACCAACACCACCACCAACACCACCACCACCACCACCACCACCACTACTACTACTACTACTACTACTGCTCTCAATCTTCTTATCACACTCCTCTACTTTTCTTCTCTTTCTTCCACTTCTTCAGGATATTCTTCTTTCTCTTCTTCCTTTCTTTATAATGTCTATAAGTTTACAGGAAAGCAATATATGTGTGTGAGAATGATTTGCATATGAAATATCTTGTACTCAACGGAATTATTTTTTTTTGTTTACCCATAATCCTTTTGACATTATTACGTACACCATGTAATAACTAAATCGATACAAAAAAAAACCCAATAGTAATAAAATAGAAAGAAACGGCAGCTCATTTGTCTTGCACTGACAAGGTATTTGTTTTTCATGTTATACACCCTACTTTTGTTTTAAGTTAACTAGCAGAAATTGGAGAGCATCAATTCTTGCAGAAAATGTAAAATGTTCAATTGGGTGGAGTAGATGATGGGTGGAATGCGGTAAAATCGGAAGAACGCAATGAGAGAAACGCGTCAAGCTGGAAGACGGAGTATAGAGATATTTTTCAGGAATAGGGTTGCGTCAACTTAGCTGCGTATGGAGAGCTGTGTCGAAATGATTGAGAGGCGAGAAAGCGTAGAACTTATTGATTGACTCGAAGTGGACGGACAGAGGAGTGTCAAATGGCAGGGATGATAAAAATTCGCTCTTGTTGAGAAAAGGAAGAAGCTTAAACTGAGACTAGAGGGCATCAACTTTTGCATGTCGAACTGAATGGGGCTGGAAGACGATAGAACGCTGAAGAGGTGCAGGCGTAGCTGTGTGGTAAGAAGCTTGCTTCCGGTTCCGGTAGCTCAGTTGTCTTCACTGTACCCTTGAAGTCGCCACGCTGGTGTGCAGCTTGCGAAAATTGTATTTCAAAGACACTCTACTGTAGGGTAAGACATTTTGCTTTTGGAGTCCAGTGGGACTTGTTGTCTGTAAGCTTTATTTTTTGTACAAGCAAGGAGTCCTCACTGGATTCGGAACTTTTGGTCTGCTTGCGGTAGAGATATGTTTTTCTCACATAATTGTGAGAACTGCTGCGTGGAGTTGTCTCCAAATTGTTTTTGAGAATTTAATTATTCTCAATTATTTTGAAGAACTGTTTTATGTGCCTGCGTGGAAGTCTTTTAAAGAACTTCAAAGATTACACCAAGGGAAGCTGCGAAGGCCAGGACTACCATACGGCCGAAAAACATTTTTCTTTGCTGTTCTTTGAACTCTTGTTCTCTTCTGTCATTTATTTGAAAAAAACTGTATTGAACTGTTTATTTTTTTCTTTTTTTTCTCTTTTGTTAAGTCTTTATTCCTTTTTGTTTTTCTTTCTTTATTATTTTACAAAAAAACATTGTGGACTTTATTTAGACTTTTACGTTGAAATGGCAAAGAAAATTGTTGAATGGGAATTAACACCTCCCAAAACATGGCTTGAAAAGTTTGAAAGGAAGACGGTGGTGTTATGTACTTAGTCCAGTTCGCTCGATACCATAGCCATCTTCCCGAAAACCATAATTATAAAAGAGCTGGCAGAGTATATGCCAGCTATTAAATATATTTCACGGGGGTCAAATATGCAACGGTGTGGTTGCTATTTGACTCCCCCGAAAAAGCTTGCAAATTCGCAAGCCAGCCCCTGGAGGGCAGTGAAATTCTGTTCCTTCCCACATATCGAGGGAAGAAGTTGACGAGGGCTTGGGTCTGCGGTTTGCCACCCGGAATTGAGCCCGAGTGGATAGAGGATTCTATCCGCCAGTGTCTGGGTGGTAGCAGTACCAAGCTGCTCGATGTTAAAGTTTTGCCTGCGGCTGATTGGGTGGGGTCAAAAGCTGTTTTGACCCTATGGACCCAATCAACCGAAAGTCTGTTTTTTCCAGATTTTTTAAGGATGGCGGTGTCTAGGTATCTGGTGATACTCGAGGGACGCCCCCCCTCCACCAAGTGTCACCTGTGTCTGGAAACCGGCCATATCAAGAAGAACTGCCCCAAGGACCAAAATAGGGTCCTGGAGCAGTTAATAGATGCACCACTCCCTCATCGGAGGGAGAGAAGGAGGAAGTCGAGGAGGTGGAAACCTCCTCGAAAAACCAAAAACGAAAGGTAGGCAACAATTGTTGCCAACCGAAGGACCCGAGGGCTGCGGGAGGAAGGGAGGACCTACTGGACAAAGCAGAGGAACACCACACTCCCGTGGTCCAAGGGAAAAAGAAAAAAAATCGGGACATTGCCGGCGGTTTGTGACACACTACTGGCGTGTCCCGATGCTCCTTCGGCGGGTGTGCCACTGGAGGAGCAATTTGTGGTCCTCTTCCACAAGGGAGGGACACTGCTGAACTTGGTTTAGAAATTTGAAAGGAAAGGCCGGTGGAAGGGGCTTCTGTCCTGCACGGAGAACCCTGAGTGGTCTTCGCAGGTAGTTGCGGAGGTCATATGGGAAACCGATCTGTGCAGGATAATGAATTTCTTCCCAGCGAACTCCTTTAGATATATGACCAAGTTGCCCGGCTTGAAACCGACTAGGTGCTTCGAAGAAGCGAAGAGCCTGGTCGGACAGAAAAGCTGAATTGTTGTATATTTGTGTAAGAGGTGTATTGCCTCAAAATGACTTTTATAATGCGGAAAAGTAAAAGGATTATTGCCTCGTTAATGTGTTTTTTTTCTTACTGAACCGTGTAAGAGTTTTATTGCTTCAGAGTGTTATTTTAAAAAGAACAATGTTTTAGAGAAGCAAAAATCGGTGGGCGCTTTCGTCTTCTCCCATCCTTATCATCCTTGTATCATTGTCATTCATCTCATTAATGTCCGTGTCCAGCCCGCACGTTTCCTTACTCTGTGTGCTGCCCTTGTGGCAAATTTAATGAAATAAAGAAGTTTGCTTCCCAATCACGTGGTTTCGGTCCAGTCTCATTGCATGGCACTTTGGCCAAGTGTCTTCCACTATAGCCTCGGGCCGACCTAAGCCTTAAGCCTTGTGAGCGTATTTGGTTGACGGAAACTGAAAGAAATGTATATATACATATACACATATACACACACACACATATATATATATGTATATATGTATATATATATATATATATATATGTATATCTATCTATCTATCTATCTATCTATCTATCTATATATATATATATATAGATATATATATATATATATATATATATATATATATATGTATATACATATATATATATATATATAGATATGTATATATATGTATGTATATATATGTAGGAGAGTGGAGAGAACCCGCCGATAGGGAGCGAAAGACTTAAGTAACTAAATGTCTAAAAATTATTGCTAATTTGTCGTCAAAACACCTTTCTAGAAAAATCAAGAACAAAACTAGCGAAGTTTGTTTCCCTCGAGGAAACATTGGACACATTGCAGCAAAAACCGAAAGAAATCTGCCAGGCCCACTCACCTTTGTGAGCCCCAGAAGATTTCTTAAAGTCAGATTGTCGGAGAAGATTAAAAAATGAAGAGCTCTGATCTTGAATCCAGGGAGGATGCCCTTAACATAGCCAGATGTGCGATACTGAAGCAAGGCTAAAGAAGTAGGGATCGAACAGGAGAGAAACAGAGAAGGCAGCTCAAAGTCGAAGAGAGGGGAGAGAAGCTGTTGATTGCCTTTGCTGCATATGCAGACGTTTGTTTTGGCATGAGAAGCAACTTGTTCAACCAAGTTCAATGTACGATAAGATGGCCGTCTTTACGAACGTGATAGTTCATCTAACACACAAGTTTTACTGTTATTGGTAAATGTTGTGTAGAGTCTTGTAAGCAAATATAAACAAAGGAACATAGAAAATAAGAGAGAAGGAAAGCGAGAAAGAGAAAGAGAAAATCGGTTAAGCAGATTGAAAGAATGACTGGTGACGTCAGCAACTTAATTTAGCTTATTGACCAATGGTATTCGGTTCCAATCACAAAAAACATTCATTTGTTTTGTTATTTGGAATTCATCTAAATGATAAAAGTTATTAATATATCTGTGGTAGCTGTATACAAACGCCTACACATTTGCATGTATGTATGTGTGTGTGTATGTATATATATATTTGTTTTTTTATATACACATGATATATATATATATATATCCACTCAATATATCCGCTCGTAGTTGTACTGTCCTACGCAACAAGCTTTCACACGTATATATGTATGTCCTACGCAGCATAATTTCATACGTATGCATGTATGTGTGTATGTATGTGTGTGTATGTATGTATGTATGTATGTATGTATGTATGTAAGTATGTATGTGTGTGTGAAGGCGGCGAGCTGGCAGAAACGTTAGCACGCCGGGCGAAATGCGTAGCCGTATTTCGTCTGTCGTTACGTTCCGAGTTCAAATTCCGCCGAGGTCGACTTTGCCTTTCATCCTTTCGGGGTCGATAAATAAAGTACCAGATTCACGACTTAATCCCTTTGTCTGTCCTTGTTTGTCCCCTCTATGTTTAGCCCCTTGTGGGTAGTAAAGAAATGTATGTGTGTGTGTGTGTGTGTGTATGTATGTATGTATGTATGTATGTATGTATGTATGTATGTATGTTCTTTTCTGTTTTTAATTATTTGAATTCTTCATCTGAAGAAGGAGACGGTTTTTAACAAAGATGCAAAGCTCCATCGTTGAAATGTTGATAACGAAAACAATGTCAAGCTTTAAAACCCGAGAAAAATCTTGCATAACTTTACTGTTCCGCTTTACGGATTGTATTCGTAAAGCATGAGTCAGAGGATCTCGTTTTCTGAAAATCCTAGCTTATCCTGACAGACAAAGATCTCTGTATATACTTATATGTGTATGTGCGCGCGCACGTGATTTTGCTCTCCACCACCACCACCACCACCACCACCACTGCTTCACAGCCGGTGTTGGTTTGTTTACTTGCCCGTCACTTAGTGGTTTGGGAAAAGTGGCCGATAGAATATGTACCAGTCATTAAAAATTGTTCAATACAACGCCCCAGCATGCCCGCTGTCTAATGGATTAAGTGAAACAAATCAAAGATTATATATATATATATATATATCTATATATAAGCTGAAGTTGTCTGTGTGTGGCAGGTTTGGTAGCCTTCAACTAACACTATCTCCTCCGAGACCCTGCGGCGCAAGTTGATCAAAATTGAGAGTATGATAGAAGAAGGCTTGCTCTTCCTTAAAAGATAAAATTCAAATCGGACCATGTTAACACCAAAAATTATTTACATCAAAAAGGTGCTTTTTTTCTATGAAAATCCCTATTTTTTACCATTTGAAGCTGCTCCAAAAATCCCCATTGGCCTTGGTGTGTCTTCCTCTGTCATACTGTCTTCCTCTGTCATACTCGTCAGTTTTATTTATCTGCTGATTGCCATTCTGCATAAGAGTGTATGTTGCAGCGACTAAACCTTTGTTTATATATTTGCAAACATACTTAAAAGAGTTAACATAGTTGCAGAATCCAGCATTGACTCTGGCTGACTGCTTCACTGTAGAATACCGATCATCGACATCTACCCCGACTCCACTTGCAGAGAGGGAGAACATTGTCCTCGGAAACTTTTACGAAAATTAAAAAGGGGATTAAATGAAAAAATTAGTTACGTGAATATCTTCACAAGAGTGATTGAAATAAATGGCGATTGTGGAACGCTCCATGCACACACGTGCTCCCTCGCACGCACACACGCATACACACACAAACACACACACATACACACACAGACTCATACGTACAATATTAAACAACAGATGAAATGGACGTGTGTGAGAGAAAGAGAAGGGGTGTGTTGTCATGTATACGTACATGCATAAATAAATATGCAAACATATTTTTTGTATGTATGTCTGTGTGTGAGAGAGAGAGAGGGAGAGAGGGAGTACTATTTAGACATCACTCTCTCTCTCTTTCTCTCTCTCTCTCTGTCTCACACTCACATACACACACATGCATACAAAAACGATGCATGCATATTTATTTATGTATGTACGTATACATGACAACACACGCCTCAACTGACTCTCCGTCTGTCTGTCTGTCTCTCAAAAACACACAAATATACATAAATATATACAAACGTACATACAAAAACACACGTGTGCATGTGTGGAGAGAAAGAAGTGGAGAGAGAACATAGAAAACAGTGAATCAAATAAAGATGAAATGAAAAAATCGTATAAATAAAAGCTCTTGTACCGAATATTTAAATTTGTGAACGTAGGAAATATTTCTTTTAGTAATTTATTGTAGTTGTTTGCAAACTTGGAATGAAAACATTAAAACAGAACGTGAGAGATGTTGTAAATGAAAACGGAAAATTTCGTCGTTGCTACGTCAATACCGGAAGATGATATTGAGAAACTTTTTTTTAAAGAAGTGAATAATATATATAAAGTAATACTATTTACCTTTAATAAAAACATAAGATGAAGACCCTACTATGCATCCGAGGTCAAATTATTCATGTATCCCAAGTATGGAAGCAATTCGCGCAGCCGTTTTCGCGTGAAAAGCGAATGCACACATACACAGTGGTCTGTATATATATATATATATAATATATATATATATATATATATATAATATATATATATATATATATATATATATATATATATATATATATATATATATATGTATATATATATATATATACATATATATATATATATATATAAGAAGGCGGTGAGCTAGCAGAAACGTTAGCATGCCGGGCGAAATGCGTAGCCGTTACGTTCTGAGTTCAAATTCCGCCGAGGTCGACTTTGCCTTTCATCCTTTCGAGGTCGATAAATTAAGTACCAGTTACGCACTGGAGTCGATGTAATCGACTTAATCCGTTTGTCTGTCCTTGTTTGTCCCCTCTGTGTTTAGCCCCTTGTGGGTAGTAAAGAAATATATATATATATATATATGCATGCATATTTTTTTCTCTCCTTCTTTCTGTGTTTTTTTTCTCTGTGTATCTTTCTGTTGAAGAGCGTAGGCTCGAAACGTTAAAGACTTGTTTCATTTATATTTCCTGAGCGCCATACTAATACAATTGTTTGTTTGTATTCCACCTGCCTTCGTCTTTTGTTTATTTCCGTAAACCTGCCTTCGTCTTTTGTCTATTTTCATAAAGCTTCGCGTTATATATATATATGTGTGTGTGTGTGTGTGTGTGTGTGTGTGTGTGGTGTGTGTGTGTGTGTGTGTGTGTGTGTGTGTATGTGTGTGTGTGTGTATGTGTGTGTGTGATAGAAGAGATTTCTGGTAATCTGCATCCCACACAATAGCTCGGAACAAAGTAAATTCTTCAGCTTTCCCTTTCCGATAGCAACCGCTCACAGCAGTACCCCATATTCACAAATTCTAGCTTTGATGTTGCGCAGCACTGCTGCTACTCGGGACCAACAGACCGTTTTAGGGCCTTTTTGTTTCAAAGCACAAAACCACGATTTAACAAGACACTCTTCGTATATCACAGCGAAGAAGTGACCGAGAAGCATTCTCCCCCATGGCTTGCCGTTTGCGACGCCTTTTCTCTACACCACTTTTAAGTGGCTTAACCGTTCCTCTTCTATTAGATTCTTCTTTACAACTCTCTGTTTGTTTAGGCTAACAACACACAGCCATATAAATCATATTCGCTATATCTATCATATATTTCTTATTTCTTATTTCTCTCGTATTTTATATATTTCTCAATTATTGTTGTTGATTTACGTTTTTTTTAATATATTAATATTTTCTTCCTTCCATTGTGACCAACTCCAAGTTTTATGAATATTTCAAATATACACACATACGTTATATGTATGTATATTTGTGTAAATATGTATACACACACACACTCACACACCCCTTACACACGCCTGCACACACATACACAATATATAATTATATATATATAATATAGAAGAAACATGTATACATATAAAAACTGTGTATTTTTATAATATATATATGTATACACACACACATATGTATAGATGTATATTATATGTACAATATATAAGTACGTATGTATGCATGTATATACGTATAATATAATATGTATGTGCATATATTTATGTATATACGTATACACGCGCGCGCACACACCCATATATATATATATTAATAAATACAGTAAGATAACAAAAGAAAGAAAGAGACCTCGATATTATGTAAATAGAGGAACACATAAGTACATATGCATATATACACCCACAGATATATGTGTATATATTTACACACACGCACACATGCTTTCAAATGCGTCTGTATTGGCAAGGCTATAAAAGTTATCATATGATCTTGGAAGTGGACACTGAAAAGATGAAAATATTAAAAAAGATAAAGATAAAAATGACAATAAAACAACGACGACAATAATTCAGGAATCTATAAAAGAAAATATAAGGAAGAAAGAAAGGCTCGTAAGATTTATATACCTATGGGTGTTCAGTACTAATATCTTCATTATCACCGTCGTCATCCTCGTCCTCATCATTATCGTCATCAGCGTCATCAGCATCGTCGTCGTCATCATCATCATCATCATCGCCGTCGTTGTCATCATCGTCGTCATCATCATCATCGTCATCATCGTCATCATCATCATCATTGTCATCATCGTCGTCATCATCCTCATCGTCATCATCATCATTATCGTCATCATCGTCATCATCGTCATCATCGTCATCATCATCATCATCATTGTCGTTGTTGTCGTTGTCATTATCGTCATCATTATCGTTATTATCATCATCGTCGTCGTCGTCGTTATCATCATCACTGTTGTTATTATTATTATTATTATTATTATTATATTATTATTATTATATTATTATTATTATGGAGTGGTAGTTTGCTTACAAACCACATGGTTCCGGGTTCAGTCCTACTGCGTGGCACCTTGGGCAAGTGTCTTCTACTATAGCCTCGGGCCGACCAAACCTTTGTGAGTGGATTTGATAGACGGAAACTGAAAGAAGCCCGTCGTTTATATGTATATGTATATATATATATATATATATATATATATATATATATATATATGTGTGTGTGGTGTGTGTGTGTGTGGTGTGTGTGTGTGTGTGTGTGTATTTGTATGTCTGTATTTGTCTCCTCTACATCGCTTGACAACTGATGATGGTGTGTTTACGTCCCTGTAACTTAGCGGTTCGGCAAAAGAGACCGATAGAATAAGTACCAGGCATACAAAGAATAAGTCCTGGGGTCGATTTGATCGACTGAAGGCGGTGCTCCAGCATGGCCGCAGTCAAATGACTGAAACAAGTAAAAGAGTAAAGGGAATAAAGAGTATTATTATTTTATGCTTGACTTTTGCTTTTATATAATGTAAATTAAATAAAACAAAGAAATATGTAAATTTAGTGAAAGTGTTCACTTCAGGTTCACATTTATATTTTTTATTCTTATTTTTATTTTTAAGGATTGTGTAGGGATCAAGTGGTCAAGTTTGTATATTAAGGTGTGTCTGTACTTTTGTACGAAAAAGTTTTCCTTGTTTAGCCGTTCTTGTAAGGAGATTGAATCATTGCATTGATATAATGGAAAAATATGGTGTTTTACTTCTTGCGCATCTGTCAATACGTTCGCTCAGAACCATTTGCCTGTTCACACTTTCTATAAACCAAACATTGTACCAAACTTCAATAATCTACAATGGTAACACCTACTTCGACTAAAAAACGACAAAGACCTGATAATCAAAGAAGCAGAGAAAGGTAGTGCTGTGTTCCTGATGGACACAGAATAATAAAAAAAACCTAGCATTACCCATATTATAAAATGACTCCTTTTATGAAAAAGTTGCAAATTATAGGCAGCAAAAAACATTAAAAGGTCTTGCATCTTTAATACTCAAACATGAAAAAGGTCTCATAGAAAAAGAAAAGTTTATATCACAAAGTTTAAAAGCAAACCAAGCCTTTTCTATGGCCTCCCCCGAATCCGGAAGAGTAAGATTATTGCCAATGCCTGTAAATCAAATCGAGGTTTATACATAAATATCTCAACACCAGAAAACTTAAAATTAAGGCCGATTATAGCGTCCCCAGCCTGTGAAAAACACCACCTAAGCAATTTTCTGCACTTTTCCTCAGATACATTAAAAGTTTCATTAGAGACGATCTGGATATACAAGAACATCTACCAAAAACCAACAACGAAGAAACACTATTAGTTTCCTTCGATGTCATCAACCTCTACCCCAACATTCTACATGACTACGGAATAGAGGCAATAAAATTCTGGTTAGAAAAATACCCCGAAGGTCTCCCGGACCGCATAGACCAGACTTTTGTCTTTGAATCTCTGAAGTTCATCCTACAAAACAATTAATTCCTGTTTGATGAAACATACTACCGCCAAAAATGCGGTATTGCGATGGGAACAAAAGCCGCGCCTGTCCTTGAGAACCTAATAATGGATTTCTTTGAATCTATGAATTTTCGCTCCAAAGATTTGGATCCCCATTCCACCAGTATATAAGAGAAAATTGGAAAAGGTACCTAGACGACTGTTTTATCATCAGGAATGAAACATATGATAAAATTCTGGATTTCAAATTTACAATAAACAACATAACCTCCAATATTTAATTTATAATGGAATGAAAAGCTCCCAATTCAGGACATTTTGATTTTAAAAAATCCAACAACCAAATTGCAACCGACATCTGCCACAAACCAACAGACTCAAAACAGTAACTCTTTTTCAGTTCATGCCATCCTAAACTCACAAAAATAAATATCCCATTCAATCTAGCAAAAGGATCTAGCAAAAATGGGTATATCAGATACAATTGCAGATTTAATCTATCAAAAAATGTTGTATCAGATACAATTGTTCAATTGTATCTGATACAACCACTCGGGAACTTCGCCTACAAGACCTCAAAAAACACTCACTGAACATTAATACCCAACCGCACTTATAGACCATGGAATTAAACATGCCAAAAAAACTGGACACAAATACTCTAAGGACAACAAAATAAAACACCATACCTCATTTTAAATCACCCCCATACATATCAACCCATAACCCCAGAAACAATGAAGCATACAACACATGTGTACAAAATATCCCTTTTCTCACTCAAGACCTGAAAATGAACAACATTCGGAATACACATAAACCCTTCAAGTGCAAAAGACAACGCAAATCGCTTAAGAGATTCCTAACAAATGCAAAACTGTACTCAACACATACCATACCAACAGTTAAAAAATGCGGACGACCTAATTGTGGTACATGCCCAAATATAAGTGAAGGCTCGCAATTCAGATTCCAGTAAGGAAAATGTTTTTCAATTAAAACCAACTTCACGCTTCTCAGAACCTAATTTATATCCTAAACTGTTCAGGTTGTGGCCACAATTATGTGGGCCCAACGAGCCTTACTTTAAGACGCAGAGTTACGTTGCATAAAGAACAGATTCGTTTTCCTCAGTACAAGTAGATAGCTCTGAGCGAACATATTGACAGATGCGCAAGAAATAAAACACCGAATTTCCAGATTTTCCCATTATACCAATGCAAATATTCAATCTCCTTACAAGGATGCCTAAACAAAGAAAACATGTTTATACAAAAGTACAGACACACCTTAATATACAAACTTGACCACCTGATTCCTGCACATTCATTAAAAATAAAAATAAAGATAAAAAATAAAAATGTGAACCTGAAATGTAACACTTTCACTCAATTTACATATTTCTTCGCCCTATTTAATTTATATTATATTATATTAACCAAGGATTTTTTTCTTTTGTCTACAATAATTCAATGTTGACAAAATGTGGAACTTGTATTATAAATTACACACAAATGTACAGTTGAATATATTATCAAGTGAAATGGACTTTTTGTACATTTCAATTACAATTTAAATTTTCTATTTCACAATTATTCAAATTTGCAATTATTACTTTTTCACATTTCCTGTGGAAATTACCTCTCATATTATACTTGACTTACTAAAATATGAATTCTAGATCTAACACTTTATACTAATTGTATTAATACAAAAATTGCGATTTCAAAATCAAATTTATTTACCACTATTCAATAATGCTGAGGAGGTAGTTGTCCTCCTTGCTACCTGTTGCCTCCCTTTATCCACTCTCTCTATTCATTTTTATTTCTCAAAAAATCCCAAATGGTGTGATTCTTTGTTTCAAGGAATTATTACTTCACAATGTCCCTTGGAACGCTAATTTAAGTAGCGAAAACCGGTTGGATATCACTACATTTTATGAGACTTTTACCATAATATAAATATATATATATATTATAAAAAGATTTTAAAACAATGTGAAGGGAAGGCATTTTTCTCCCCCTTTTCTTATATATGTTTTCAAATATTTTCACTTCGTAATTTTGCATGTGGTGTATACTGATTCTCTAGTTTTTTTGCCTCTTTTATTATATTTCTTCTTATATATATATATATATATATATATATATATATTATATA
>NW_021825304.1:5000-15966 GCF_006345805.1 Octopus sinensis | reverse complement strand
TATACATACACACACACATATATATACATACACACACACACACACACATATATATATATATACGTACACACATATACATACATATATACAGGCATACAAAATGAATGGTAGATTGACTGACGAAACAAAAAAATTACGAAAGGAATTTCTTAAAACGAATTGGCAGAACATGACAAGGACACCCTAGAATTCACTTACAGCTCTTCCCTATGTGTTTATTTCTGTATTTGTATTTGTGATCCACCGCTGCTTCTCAACGAGTGTTGGTTTATTTACGTTCCCGCGACTTAACGTTTCGGCAAAAAGACTGCGATTAAATAATTACCAGTCAATACTGGAGTCCATTTGTTCGACTGGACCATTGAAAGAGGTGCCCCAGCATGGCCACAGCTTAGTTACTGATAAAAGATATACGCATGTATGACTTTTCTACGTGTTTTATTTAAGCTCTGTTTAAGAGGGTTCAAGCCGGTCGCTAACGAAGCGACAAGACGTTTCGAGATAAGAGAGTTCCAGGTGTTTGGAAATATGCTGTTGAGTTGCTGTATAGGTTGAACTGTCGATGCATACACCAAAGTGTGTGCATCTATTCACACACACACACACACACACACCTATATCTGACTGAAGATTGAAGGCTTCGAATGTCCCGTCCGTGTATTTTGTATCGTCTTCTAAATGTTTTGCGTTCTTGTCCCAGATTGTATTTTTTTACATATATATATATATATATATATACGAGCAAAACGCCCCCCGTCCAATGGACTCTGCTGAATAAAAAGCAATCAGTGTTTTCTTTTCATTAAAAAATAATTAAGCATGCCTTTATTTCAATTAAATTTTTGGTTTTGTTAAACGAACTTAAGGCAAAAAAAAAAAAAAACTTCTTGAGAAATCAAATAGTCTTTCCTTCCTTCATGCCAAGTTTGAAGAAAATATCTCTTTTGCACCTTACTTTTTGGTCTCTTAAATATTCTGCATTTTGTGACATTATTTCAAGCCAGCCGGCTTTTTTGTGCAAACTGCAGGTGCGTTTTTCTCGCGTACAAATGTACTTGCGCGTACAAATGTACTTGCGCGTACAACTGTACTTGCGCGTACAACTGTACTTACGCGTACAAATGTACTTACGCGTAAAAATTCCCGTTCCCACGGCTTTATCGATCGCGTTCTCACCTGGAATCGATTTTTGTAATGTTTTCAAGACTTATACTCGCCCTGATACCGTCGGTATCTACATATCAAATTAGAGCGCAATCGGATGGAGGATGCCCGAGATCCTAGAAGACACACACAAAGACAGACAGAACGGATTTTATATAATAGATATATATCAGTGGCAACTCCGGCACTCGAGCATTCCGAGCTTAGTCCGATGTTAAACTTAAAATGAACGTGTATTTGCATGCTGATTTAGTTTCTGCCAACACTGACTTCAAGTATATAATTGCAGCCAATAACTCGGGCTTCTTTTATTGAGCCTGGTCGCAATTCATTTAATTTCGTTCAGTGTCTGGCGATCGTCCTAGAGGTGCCCTATGTCAAAATATATCATTCGTTGCAGACGGTCTCTCGACATCGTTCACACGCGCCTGACTCGGGCTCAGAAGTTACAGCCCCTGTTGTTATCTATAATCGTACAAATTAAAGGTAATGCAAATTCAATGTTTTCTTCAAACAATAAATTTCTATAGAGATTAGGATTTAAATTCCAATCTATGAAAACGTTCTACAATATTCTTAAAGTATCGAAAAATTATCCAGTAACTCGGTCTAATACGAACGAACCTGGTAGGTGTAAAAATATTAACTGGCATCTTTTATCAAGAGTACAGGTGACAGATCGTTTATGTTTGTTGTGCACTCCGCTGTAGGTATTTGATTGCTGTTGTTCTGTGCATCTGTGTGTAAAGATCAGTTGTGTTTTGCAGGGTTGCTTTATTTTCACCCTTAACTAAGAAATGGAGAAAGACATAATGCTAGATATATAAAAATAAACCATCTGGGGCTAGAAATTTTGCGGAAAAACGTTAAATTCTTGGAGCAGGCATGTGTCTTAGTCGAAATCTGTGCCCGAGTGACGCGGACAACCTAGCGTCGCCTCTGATATATATATATATATATATGGTGTACGGATGTATATATGCATAACAACACCAGTAAAGAAACCTTTGTCGCTGATGATGATGATGTCGACATGACGACGACGACAACCATGATTTTTTTCTGTTTTTGTTGTTCTTGTATTTGTTTTAGTAATTGCTTTTAGTTTATTTTGTCTTTCGTTTTTTGTTTTTGCTTTACTTTTTTGTTTTCTTTTGGGGGTTTTTGTTGTTACGTACGTAACATCAATAAGATGGAGAAAGAATTTGCCATTGCTTGCAGAATTGAATTAAATTTATGACTATTTTTAATTTGCATTCAACAAGCTTCTTTCGTTCGAAATATGATTCTTGATTAATTATGATTCGTGTTTTTCAAGAAAATATTTCCTCAAATTAATTACACAGATCCTCTAAGTTGTTTGATTATCATACTACCAGATTCGATTTATCGCCTTCGTCACAAGATTTGCTTCACTAATAAATTCAGACAAAATTATTTTGTCTTCATTTCTTCTTGCTCTTCTTTTCCTTTTCTGCCTCTGTCTCCCTCCCTCCCTCCCTCTGGCTC
This sequence comes from Octopus sinensis, assembly GCF_006345805.1. NCBI lineage: Eukaryota > Metazoa > Mollusca > Cephalopoda > Octopoda > Octopodidae > Octopus > Octopus sinensis. The sequence continues at coordinate 13,293 of NW_021825304.1, read as the reverse complement.
TTTCTCATTCCATAGGTTTCTGTTCTATCGCTTTATTCCTTCTTTCTCTCTTTCCCAATAATTTGAAATATTAGTTATTAATTTTGAATGTTTTCGTCGTTTCTCTGGGTTTCAAAAACTAATTTCTCCACTGATCGTTTTAAGTTAATTAATTCTTAATTAAAATGTATTTATTTGCACAAAACTGAAACAAGCAGTAAAAATTTCTTCTTCTTCTTCATTTTCTGGTAATGATAATAACGACAACAACAATAATAATAATATTTATTATTATTATTATTATTATTATTATTATTATCATCAAAATTGTGTGCGAGTTATAATTTGTTTAATTAAAACTCATCTGAAAACTACAGTTATAATCACAAGCTCTTAAATGAATTAAGATTTGTTGGCAGAAATGTCGGATTTACAAAGACAAATATTGTTTATACGAAGATGAAGAGACGGTACTGGAGGGGAAGGGGTGCATGTTAGTATTTTTGATATTTGCTGTTGTTGTTTAGCCTCAGGTAAGCCACAGTTAAATAAGTGATTTTATCACCAGAAGTGCTCCAGTCACAATCATCCCGGTGCTTTTGCACATTTTGGAGTATATTGCTCAATGTGTCCTTAGTCTCTTCAGAACAGTAAAGTGTGATTTAAGAAGAAATAGTTGCTATTTCTGGTAGGTGAGACGCTCTCCTAGATATTTCTCCGTTGACTCAAGATGGGAAAGTAAATATCATAAACCATTTGTTCATTCACTTACTTAAGCCTTTTTCTCGCTATGGATCATAGGCTGTCGACGACTTTTCCCTATTGTTCTGAATTCTGGGCTGTCTTTTCTACTGCTCTCCGTTAAGATTCTAGCTTTACCAGCTCTGCTCCCGTATATCGCTTCCAGTTTTTTCAGCGTATCCTTTCTTTTGACCCACCTCCTCTTGTGGGTTTCAGGTCAGGGCTTGGCGTGTAATGCAAGATGTCGGTTTCCTCCTTTTGGATTTTACCGCACCGTGTCATGTTTCACTGAAGGAAAAAAATTCCCCTCCCATGTCTGATTTGTTGAGAATTGTCATCGATGCTTCTTCAACATGTTTTCTACGTTGGTGCTGGAAAAAAGCTGATACATATTAGCCTAGCCCCTATCCTTTCACTTATCCCATATGGTAGGCCCCACCAGAAACTTGCACTCCGCTGGCATAACTTACAGGATCAAACAGACAAACCATCCCCACACTGCAACAAGAACTGGACTTTGTGATGAATACGTTCATAGCTTCTATTTCTACGTATGGCAGATTTGCTAGAATGTTGGACAAGAGTGTTTATTAGTATTTTGTTTTCGTTTAGCATCATGCCGTTACGTTCTAATTTCGAATCCTGACCAAGTCGTCTATATCTCTCATCATTCTAATCTCAATAAAATACGTACCGGTCAAGTACTAGAGAAGCTGATCCAATCGACCTCATCTTTGGCGATGATGTTCTAATATGGCCACTGTACAATGATTAGAAAACTAGAAATAATAAATGAGTTTCGTAATTGGTTTGCGAGTTTCTCGATGATTGGAACTCGTAAATTAAAGCAAATTTTGTTGTATCTCGGGAGATTGCCAATCATAAATACATGCACTGGTTCTATTTCACTTATTTATTATCTATTTGTCGATTAATCGACCGTTCGCTTAATCGTTTAGGTTTTTTAAGCTTCTTTCGCTGTAATACGCGACCTCATCAATGACTGACACAATCACCGTCCCGAGATATAATAAAATGATATAAAAGAGAGGCAAATGCGGAGTCAATTGGAATGAAGAATTGTGTATAGATGCAAAAATTAACAGAATACCAGTTATATAATGTCCCTTGTCTAGCATATAAAAATTAAAGTGATTTTTCTTTGTGGTACCCACTTGCAGTCATGTGGGCTGGATCATTGTACCCTATTGTTTTGACCCTCTTTTATCTTTTACTTCTTCGAGTCATTGCACTGCGGCCATGCAGGAGCACCGCTTTGAAAGGTTTTGGTCAAACTCTGGTACTTATTTTAAGTAATGATGAACGTAAGAAATCCATATTGCGCATTTGTTCTAGTGCGTGGTGAAACCCGAAGTACAGCAGGTAAACTACTAAGTATACAGTAACGAAATTTTAAAATTCAGGTTTAACTTCGGTGCTTTTGCGAAAGATTCTGTTGCACAATATCAATATTGTCCTTAGGCGGTGAGCTGGCGGAATCGTTAGCACGCCGGGCAAAATGCTTAGCGGTATTTCGTCTGCCGTTACGTTCTGAGTTCAAATTCCGCCGAAGTCGACATAGCCGTTCATCCTTTCAGGGTCGATTAAAATAAGTACTAGTTACGCACTGGGGTTGATATAATCGACTTAATCCGTTTGTCTGTCCTTGTTTGTCCTCTCTGTGTTTAGCCCCTTGTGGGTAGTAAAGAAATAGGTATTTCGTCTGTCCTCACATCCGGGATCGATTTTGCCTTTCATCCTTTCGGGGTCGATAAAATAAATACCAGTTGAACTTTGGCGTGGATGAGATCGACTTAACCCCACCCCCAAAATTACTGGCCTTGTGTCAAAATTTGAAACGAATATTAATACAGACCCTATGTATGAAATGTGGAAGTTTTGTGTCTGAAAGAATATAACGTCAAATTATAGCATTTCTTCATTTTACATATTTTGTAGCATATCCAGTACTTTTACCAAATGTACAAAGCTGCCATAGTTCTGACCAAATTCCTTTAACAGCCAAACGGAAGCGCCGCCATCGGACTATATTTACTGAAGAACAACTGGAACAGTTAGAAGCGACCTTTCAGACGACACATTATCCTGATGTTTTACTCAGGGAGAAGCTTGCTATGGAAGTTGAACTCAAGGAAGAACGAATTGAAGTAAGCTGCGTTTTATCTCTACTAATCTTCCTGTTCCCTCCCCACTTTTATCTTATTCTTTCTCTTTTTTCATTTTCTCATTTAAAATTTCAAAACGATCAAATAATAGTGTTCGACTACAAATATCTCTTAAGCAACACCAGTTCAAATTCCGCTGAGGCCGACTTTGCTTTTCATCCTTTCGGGGTTTATAAAATATGTACCAGTTGAGCACTGGGTTCGATGCAATCGAGCTTGCATCCTCCTCGAAATTACTGGCCTTCAAGTCAAAATTTGAAACTAATATTACAGCTTGCATAAAAAAAAAGACTAATGACTAATGCTATTATCTGTATAAAAACAAAGTTATCAGTTCTTAAATTTTATTTGAAAATATCTATTATATAAAATCCATTCTGTCTGTCTCTGTGTGTGTGTGTGTCTTCTAGGATCTCGGGCATCCTCCATCCGATTGCGCTCAAATTTGATATGTAGATACCGACGGTATCAGGGCGCGTATAAGTCTTGAAAAAATTACAAAAATCGATTCCAGGTGAGAATGCGATCGATAAAGCCGCGGGAACGTGTATTTGTACACGCAAGTACATCAGCTGTTGCGATGTTCTTACTGGCACTTTAAACTCTTCGGTTGTATATTTGTGTGAATAAAATCGTTTTTCTTTGGAGTAGAAAAAAGTCCATCTTTATTTCTTCTTTTTCTGCTGTCTCAAATTTAGGTTAAATCAGTGTTTCTCAAAGGGGAGGCCTATGGGACGGTCGGACAAGTTGTTTTGAGAAAATTCTGTTTAAATATTTGACAACTCAGCACCATCCATTGGTCGGGGGGGGGGCATTTTGCTCATATATAATATAAGAAGTGAATCCTGAAGAACTGATATACTTTAGATGCACCACAGAAAGACGCTGTTGAACGAATGTCCCAACCGCCTATTAACTATCGGTTCTCCCTACTCATCATATCTTTTATTTTTTTTTACTTGGTTCAGTCATTGGCCGGCTCTTCTTTCAAGGGTTTAGTGAAACAAATCGGCTCCTGTACTCAGCTTTTCTTTTTAAAGTCTGGTACTTATTCTATCATGCTCTTTCGCCTGATCGCTAGGTACGAGGTACCGGTTGTCAAGCGGTGTTTGGTGGGGCACAGACACACACACACACACACCACACACACACGACGGGATTCCACACAGTTCCTGTCTACCAAATTCATTAAAAATTCATTGGTTAGTCCGGGGTTATAGCCGGAGACATTTGTGAAAGGTGCCGTGCAGTGGGATAGAACCCAAAACTACAAAGTCTCAAAGCATGCTTCTTAACTAGACAGCTATGCCTGTGCCTATTTTCACAATAAATAAAATAAATAAATAAACAAATTTTGAAGATATTTAATATTTCTTTGTCTTTCCGCAGGTTTGGTTTAAAAACAGAAGAGCAAAATGGCGGCGGCAAAAGAGAGAAGAATCTCAGAAAGGGACGATTGATGGAGACATGTTGGCAAATAAAGACGATTCTAATGCTTGTAAAACCGACGATGAAAGAATTGATGTCTTAAGTCTGGATCCTGTACCAGAAAGTGTTTCCCTCGATATGGGATTAGGACTTCAAGCGTCTGGAGAAATATCCAGTACGGCTTCACCATGACGGAATGTTGCGATATTTGTTTTATGTGAAATCTCCTTCAAGCATTTTGTTTATTTGATTGCTTGTTTGTTTTCTTGTTATTGTTGTTGCTGTTGTTGCTTCAGTTGTGTTCAAGGAAGCACTGATATTTTTATTGATACCTTTTGAACTTCTCGTAGGGAAGTAACAATAACTCGTACTGCAGATGTACTCAATTACCAAGCAGCTTCTAATTGGTAGCTTGATCTGCTAAAAACAGCAGCAATATTTTCCTCGAATCACATTCTACCATCTTAAAAAAAGAAGGACACATATTTGGATCACATGGTCCTGGATGAACACTGCCTGTAAAATAGGAAAAAAAAGGAATAAGACGGGATGGTCATTGCTTGAATATCTTTGATCATAGCTCTGCTCAATCACAGGATGAACTTGGGCTAAAAAAACAACAGCAACAACAACAGCAGCAACATCAAAATAATTTTCAGTGAGGAAGCATTGTTGATTAAAAGCTTCTTTTGACATTTATTTCTGGACAACATAATTTAAAAGTAAAAATAAAAAATAATTATTAAGTCGCTGGACAGATTAAACATGGGATTAATTGCTGACTTTATTATCCCAAACCCTCCCCCCCAGTTCTCTACACCTCCTCAAATAAATGATCTACTCCGTTTTGCCCTCACATTAACTTCTCTTCTCCCGTCCCCTCTTGCTTTGAACTAGACACCCAGGCTGGGCGTTTTGTAGCCGACATATTTGAAAACGTCTTCTCAAGTGTATTAATAGTGGTACGTATTTTATGGAGTCTCTTTGAACAATGAAAACCAAAGGACGTTCATTAAACTGGGTTTACATCAAAATAAGCCGTTCAATGTTGTATGTGTTTATCGATGTATAAAGGTGCATGTAAATGTATTTAAATGAACTGTTTATCGAGCAACATACACTGACAATGAACGATATTTTCCGATTAAATCTTCACATAACAAAACAACAGTAAACATAACAAATATTAAAACACCAACCATAACAAAAACACGGCAACAATAATAATAACAACATCAACAAAACCAAATCAAATAAAAGAAATATACAGACTATGAACTGATTTCGTATTGTAATGGGGTAGTTTTGCTATCCTTATGAATTTCCTGTCTTTGAAAAATTCTAACATATCCATTTCTGAGTGGAGCATATTGTAACAAGGTCATTGGGTACCGTCTAAGCACTGTACAGTAAAGATAAACTTCTAACGAGCGAAGCTTGCAAACCAGGTTCTATTCCTGGTTAAGACATTTCACTTCGTTCGTTATCCGAGACCTGTGATTTATTTCATTCTTTTTCTTTCCCCACCTTTTTTTTTTTTTCGTTTTTGCTTTCTCTACATTCAACAGGCTGGAAATGGATGGACACCCATCTCCATGCACCCTACTCAAAAATGACTTGTCTTTCATAATTTCATACATCAAATAAAGCCAATTGAGAATCTTCCTTGGTGATGTGACCCAATGACTCATTAAGATATAATTTCGTTTTGATTTGATTTTTCTCTTTTTTGCGGGAAATATAACTGCATTTGAACTACCACTAGAAATCGAAATCATGAATCGGGAATCACAAATCTGGCCCTATAAAGGTTTTCCTCCATGATGCTCAACTTGGATATTGATAACTACACGACCAATATCTAATATTTCATGGATATTCTAATAAAAATATCAATTCACCGCAACTGCTGCAAATATTGACAATAAAAATGAATTTGTAAAAAAAAACTCGCAAAAAGTGCATTTCAATGGATAATTTAAATAAAAATATTTTCTCAAGAATTGCAATGAGACAATGGTATTCTACAACTAATGACCAAGTTTAATGAAATGGACGTGTTTATATTACTGGTACCTGTAACTGTTCCTCTGCGGGGAATAAACAGCAAAAAATCAACGCTGGCGTGATTTAAACTCGGTAAACGAAGATGAAAATAGGAGCGAATATAAAAACGGAAAAGGCAAAGAAGTTATCTGAACATTTAACCCTCTTTCTCAACAAGCAGCGTGTTCCACGTATATATATATATATATATATATATATATTTCAGCCCAAAAAAATGTAGAAATGTTGTATTACAATCACAAAGCAAAACATATCAATGGCTGAGTAAAAGAGAAAAAAAAAATAACACTATCATATAATTGTAAATATTTCTTCCATGAGAACCAGACCATACATTGTTGGTGCTCTATTTTAGCGACTCCTGAGAGACGAAAGGTAAATCAAGCTCACCGGTATTTGAGCTTAGAACGTAAATTAAATACTAGAACAAGGTATTTAATACGGTTCTCGAATCGATTTTCACCATCCATTCAGCTATCAGTCACCAATTGCTTGACCAGCTCCCTAAGCTGTAATAACGATAACAACAAACAACAACAACAAACTGACAAACAATATTCCATAACAGCAACGTGAATTGTGTGTTTCTGTCTAATGCATGAAGAAAATTACTGCGCAATTCTTAAAATTATTTGAAGACATGGACTATTAAAATTTTATTGAAAATTGAAACCAAATTGAAGAGTGAGCGAAATATGATAGCACAAGAACGACAACAAAAATGACATAAAAGAAATTTTAAAAAAAACATATCAGAAAGTATAAAAGGAAAAAAAATAGCCCAAAACATTAAAACAAGTAAAATGAGAGAGAGAGAGAGAGAGAGAAGAGAGAAGCAAGTCGAAAGCAAATTAGGCCTAATGATGAATTAATTAATATAGTAATGATTTAGTTGATGATTGTTCATTGGTTTTAATATGTAAAATATGACTAACGTGAAATGTTTGACGTGTAAAGCTGGGGGAAAACACACACACAAAAATAAAAAAAAAACAAGCAAACAATGAATGGCGGAATGAACGGATAGACGAATGAAAGAATGAAAGAATAAATGATTTATTAATGGAAGTAAATAATGAATATAGTAATGTATAAATAAAGACAAAATGTATGAATAAAGGAATGATTATATAATAATTGAATAAAACGGTTTTTCACTCAGAATAATATATTTTGCTTTCGTGACATGTTCTGCTTTCCTTCCTTTTGTGTATTCGAACGCTTGTATCTATGCTTGCATGTATATGTTGCTTGTGTGTGTATTACTTTTATCTTCTATTGGTTTTAGCCAGCGGCGGAGACCATGCTAGAACACCGCCTTCCAGTATGTGTTTGGGTGTCTTTTCTGTACAGTTTCCGGTGAAGAAGCGAGTTGGATGGAGGTGTTCTTCTTTCTGCGCCCTCCGAAATGTCAGTTCAACTGGTATCTCAGGCAGAAATTTGTTCAGCCGCTTCTTGATAGCAATGGCTCAGTGGTTAGGGCAGCAGACTCGCGGTTGGAGGATCGCGGTTTCGATTCCCAGATTGGGCGTTGTGTGTGTTTATTGAGCGAAAACACCTAAAAGCCCCAAGATGCTCCGGCAGGGGGTGGTGGCGACCCCTGTTGTACTCTTTCGCCCCAACTTTCTCTCACTCTCTCTTCCTGTTTCTTGAGTAAAAACGCTGTGATGGACTGGCGTCCCATCCAGCTGGAGGAAACACATACGCAACAGAAACTGGGAAACCGGGCCCATGAGCCTGGCTAGGCTTGAAAAGGGGCGACGTTTATCGTTTATATTATATATTATATATATATATATATATATATATATATATTATATATATATTATATATATATATATATTAAATAAATATATATATGGAGACGAACACTTTTCCTCCATGCGATCGGC
>NW_021825303.1:5000-16025 GCF_006345805.1 Octopus sinensis | reverse complement strand
ATAGATAGATAGATAGATAGATAGATAGATAGATAGATAGATAGATAGATAGATAGATAGATAGATAGATAGATAGATAGATAGATAGATAGACAGACAAAGAGGTAAAGATAGGGTTGGCAGCATTAGGTTTCCATTGGTCAAGTGACACAGAACGTTGAGAGGATAACAGAAAGAAACCAACGGAATGTACAGTTGGATAAAAAAGAGGGAGAAGGAGAGAAGAGAAGAGAAAAAGAAAGAGGAGGAACAAGAGAGGGTATAGGAAGTGGTGGGAGGACGAGTATAAGGAAAGAACAACATAGGAAGGAAAAAAGTGACAGGAAGGAAGAGATATTGGTAAGGAGGAAAATAAAAGACAGGAGATTTAGAAAACTTAAAATGAAAGACACTGAAATAGTGTGTGTATGTATATGTGTGTGTGTGTATATATATATATATATATATCTGTGTATGTATTGGTTTATATATATATCTGTGTATGTACTGGTGTGTATATATATATATATATCTGTGTATGTATTGGTTTATATATATATCTGTGTATGTACTGGTGTGTGTTATATTATATATATATATATATATATATCTGTGTATGTATTGGTGTGTATATATATATATATATATATATATATATGTATACATATATGTATACATATAATATATATATACACACACACATATATATGTATACATGTATATATATACACACATGTATATATATATGTGGATACATATATATACACACATATATATGTATATATATATATATATGTATACACACATATATGTACACACACACACACACACACACACATGAAATAAAGTAAAGAAGAAAAAAAACGATATATAAAATGTAAGATGTGAGGAAAAGAGATGAAAGCAAGCTTGGTGCTATCAGCAGCGTTTGTAGTGGAGAATATCTGGATTTCAGATCCTGTTGGTCCCTTGAGTCTGAAAGTCTTGAAGCATGTGGATTCATAAATTAAAGAACTATTGATCTGTTAAAGTAAGCAACTAGCAACTGTGAGCTATCTGTTCCTAACGCAGATGAGGACAACGATAACTACTACTACTACTACTACTACTACTACTACTACTACTACTATTACTACTACTACCATAGCCCTATTGCAAGGGCAACGAATGACATCACAGAACCTTGGGAATTCTCGTCAGGATTTCAGTGTGAAATATATATATATATATATATATATATATATATATATATATATATATAGACATATATATATATATATTACACATATATATATATGTATGTATGTATGTGTGTGTGTATATATATATATATATATATATACACATATATATATATGTATGTATGTATGTGTGTGTGTATATATATATATGTGCACACATGTGTGTGTATATATATGACTTCATCTTTTTATGTATCTATTTATGCATATATACATACATGCATATATTCATATATATATACATATCTATATACACATACATACACACATATATATGTATGTACTTGCATATATACACACATATATATATACATATATATATATACATAGATATATATATATATATATATACATACATATATATATACACATATACATACATCTATGTATGCATACAACATACACGCACACATACATACATACATACATATGGCTATATATAAATATACATGGTTAATGAAGCATCCATTATTCCAGATGGTTGCACTTTGGTAATGAAGGTCAACGAAGAACTGAAGGAATTTTATGATATTTATCAATTTTGAAATCTGAATTGAAGCATTTATTTACTTATTTATTTATTTATTTGCTTCTTGCCTCCTCTTCTGCTTCTTCCTCTCCTCCTCATCCTTCTCCTCCAAACAACAGTTGAATAAATTCTGAATGCCAAGGAATATGGGAGTGAAGGGAGAAAGAGTAGAAAGAAAGAAAGAGAGAGAGAAAATGAGAGAGGAGGAGGAAAAGGGAGAGAGGAAGAGAGGGGGAGGAAAAGGAGAGGGGAAGAGAGGAAGAGCTCTAAGTTCCCTTGGTTACATAGACCTGTGCCCCAACAGTTTACACAGAAAACCAATGAGAGAAATCTTATAAATTCAACGAGTGCGGAATTAACCCTTCGTTTAACATTACAGGACTGGGTACTTAATTATTCTTTAGACATCATCACTATAGGCACGGCTGTGTGGTAAGAAGTTTGTTCCCCAACCACATGATCCTGGGTTCAATCCCACTGTGTGTCACCTTGGACAAGTATTCTCTACTACTGCCGCCAGATGACCAAGTCCTTGTGACTGGATTTGGAAGACGGAAACTGAAAGAAACCAGTTGTGCATGTGCGCGTGCATGCATGTGTGTTTGTGTTAGTCCATTCTCCAGCATCACTTGACGACCAGTGATGGTGTGTTTACATCCCCTAACTTAGCAGTTTGGGAAAAGAGACCAATAGAATAAATACCAGACTTTAATAAAAAAACAAACAGTAGTAGGGTCGATCTCTTTGGCTAAAATTCTTCAAGACAGTGCCTCAGCATGGCCACAGTCTAATGCAACAAAAAAAAAAGAAATAAAAGATTATAATTTAACATCTGTTTTCCATGCTGGCATGGGTTGGACAGTTGGAGAAGAACTAGAAAATCAGAAGACTGCATCGAGCTCTGCTGTTTGCTTTGGAATGGTTTCTATAGCTGGATGCCCTTCCTAATGCCAACCACTTTACCAAGTGCACTGGGTGCTTTATATGCGGCACCAGTGGCAGTGAAGTCACCGAGGAACTTGCAGAGCAAGACCCCTCAAATAGAGGAGAAAAGTATGGAGGAACAAAACAGGTGTCATGCATCGGAGGAGAAAATCACGGAACTCATTCAAGAGTGAAAAGTTTCATGCATGATTGAACAACAAAGTATTGTGTGATTGCTTGCTTAGTGCTTATTATGATGGCCAGTCTGTTATAGGCCCAGGTCAAACGAAGCCTTGTGAGTAGGTCTGGTAGATGGAAACTGAAAGAACCCCTTGGAATATATGTGTGTGTGTGTGTGTGTTGTTGTCTGTGTTTGTTCCCCACCACTGCTTGACAACCTGTGTGTGTGTTAGGGGTGTTTATGTCCCCCATAACTTAGCAATTCAGCAAAAGAGAACAAGTACCAGGCTAAAAAAAACAATTAATTAATAATAATAATAATAATAATAATAATGATCAATAATAATAAATAATAATAATAATAATAATAATAATAATAATAATAATAAATAATTAATAATAATAATAGTAATAATAATGATAATAATAATAATAATAATAATAATAATAATAATAATAATGATGATGATGATAATAATAATAAAAAACTGGGGTTAATTCATTCATCACAAATTCTTCAGGATGGTGCCCCAATATGGCTGTAGTCTAATGACTGAAGCAAATGGAAACGCATAAAAAATAAACCCCACGCAATTTACTGTTTGAAGTTTTAGTGTTTTGTAGAAAAATAATTTTGCACACAAGACATTCATAATTCCTATTGGAACTAATCACCATCACCATCATCACATGTCCATTTTTCCCATGCTGGCATGAGTTGGACAGAATTTGTTGAAGCAGATTATAAAGTATGAAGGCCATAACATCATGTATTTCTCTTGATATCATTTTTTAAAATCCTTTGCTTGTTTCAGTTGTTAGATGGTGGTGCTCCAGCATGGCCACACTGAAGAATTTTAGTCCAACGAATCGACTCCAGTACCTAATTTCTTTAAGCCTTGTACTTATTGTATTGGTCTTTTTTGCTGAACAACGAAGTTAGAGGGATGTAAGAACACCGACACCCATTGCCAAGTGATGGTGAGAGACAATCATCATCATCATTGTTCGACCGTGGTCGAGACAATGGAATTTACTATGCCACACCAGACTTCATGGTCCATCATAGCATTACGGAGGTCCTGTCCCTGGAGATTACACCAGGGTAGGAGAGTGTGCACCCTCTGGTATCGCGAGTAGATGGCTTCCAGAGGAGAAGAGCAGAAATTACCTTGTTTTCAGCTCTACAACAATGTCCAGCAAACTGGACTCTTCTACCTTTCACAACAGATTATACAGGTGGTAGTTTCCCATATATTTGTACTTTGGTTGGATGACACTTCCACGAGAGATTTCGAGCTCTCATAAGGAGACGAGTGAGAGACAAAGATGCACACACACACACACACACACACACATATATGAGAGGCTTCTTTCCGTTTCCATCTACCAGATCCACTCACAAGGCTTCGGTTGGCCTGTGGCTGTAGTAGAAGACACTTTCCCAAGATGCCATGTGGTGGGAATGAACCGGGAACCAACTGGTTGGAAAGCAAAATTCTTACCACACAGCCACGCCTGCACCTATAAATTGGTAAATTTCTACCAAAACCAAGACAAAACAATGAACTAATGCTTACTGCTGTTTATGTCTTACCTTGACACTAAAAGACACCAAAATGTGCACTTGATGCATAAAATGGCCGTCTACTGCTTACGGTTAGTAAATTCAGAAGTAAAAAGAAAGAAAGAAATGAAAAGCAGAAAAAAAAAAAAAAACTCAGAATCAAAGATTTAGAATTGTGTGAAGAATATGGCTTTGTTTGTTTTGTAGCGATTCTTTGTTTTCGTTGCGATGAAAAGATAAAATAACGAAAGGGAAAGTAAATGATAAATACGTGATGGAAAGAGATGAATGATAAGCGAAGGAGGGAAAAAGAAAGGAAAGAACATAAGGAATGACTGAGACAAAGCAATATTGTGTAGGTGTGTGTGTGTATATACATGCATGTGTGTGTGTGTGTGTGTGCGTGTATAAATATAAATAAATGCACACAGTTGTGGCTGTGAGGTAAGATGCTTGCTTCCCAACCACAGAGTGCCAGGTTCAGTCCTACTGCCTGGTACCTTGGGCAAATGTCTTCTACTATAGCCTCAGGCTGACCAAAGTCTTGTGAATGGATTTGGTAGACAGAAAAATGAAAGAAACTTGTGTGTGTCTGAGTGTTGTGTGTGGTGTGTGTGTGTGTGTGTGTCTGTATGAGTTAGAGTTTAAGAAACCATCAAAGGGATATCAAATATCCAATATACTACTGGATGTGCACTTAAGTATTTATATCCAAGTGTTTAGTATTGCAGGGCAATTTTGCAAATGAATACTAGGTATGGGTGGGGGTAAATTGTAAATTTACCCAGGATTTATAAAGCAAATAGATTTTATATCCTCTCCATTTTCTTATTTGCTTTATATATACATATATATATACTAGTAGCTAAGCCCGGTTTCACCCGGTCAGTTTGGATGATGTGACTGTAAAACCTGTTCTGTGTAAGCATTCGATTTGTTTGGGCATGCTTACGTTAAAAAACAATTTTAGAATGACTTTTTTTTCTGTCGAAAGGCTAAAAATAACTGACCAACAAAAAAAAAACAACCGAGATTTAGCCAAATCAAAATATAAACCAACCCATTTCCATTTCACGAGCATACGCACACACACACGCACGCGGACACACACATTCACATACCTCCCTTTACATACACACACATATATTCACACACAGTTGAAATGCTGTTTGATTTATTTTTTCAGCGTACAATTTTCATCATCCCACTACCAAGTTTCACATCACTCCTTCCTTTCTCATTCATAAACACAATAGTATTATTATAGTAGATTATCTCGGTAACCATGGGAGGTATGAAAAAAATACAAATTCCAGCAACACCCCTGGATCATTCTACACATCTGTGCAATTTTTCGTGCAATTCCACCCAGCCGTTTGACAGTGAAATCCAAGACAAGAAAGAATCACCCATGTTAAATTTATATTTAAATATATATATATATATATATATATATATATATATATATATATATATTATCATCATTTGTCGATGCTGGCGTGAGTTGGACAGTTTGAGCCAGAGAGCAGCAACAGGCTCCAAGCTGTCTTGCCATGGTTTCTATGGATGCCCTTCCTAACAAGACCAACCATTTTACAAAGTGTATTGGGTGCTTTTACGTGGCACACACACAAACACACACATACATATATATTCAGCCATGTAATGACACACATGCTTTTCACAAACTATTCTTTTCCTTCTCTCCACACTTTTTCTCCGTTCCTCTTTCCGATAAAGAGCCATGTTCAAAATGTCACACCCCACTCTTTTTGCTCACCTTAAACTTTCTCTAAGCATTAATCTAATACATTCACTGTGCGTGTCCTTTTCACTTTTGTTGTTTTACCTGTTTTTCTTTTTGCCTGTCCAACCCATACCAGCATGGACAACGGTGGTTAAATGATGATGATGATGATGATGATGTGATGATATATATATATATATATATATATATATATATATATATATGTAGTCAATCTGTTTGTCTGTAAGTCTGCCTCTATTATCTATCTATAAATGGTCATGCAAACACACACACACACACACACACAACACCAACATATATATACATAATATATATATATATATATATATATATATGAGTGTGTGGCCAAATGAAAGAAGGGCACTCAACACATTTATTGGGACTTAGATGTATGGATCAAAGCAGTTTGATCCATATATGTGTGTGTGTGTGTGTGTATGCTTGTGTGTCTGTGTTTGACCCCCTAGCATTGCTTGACAACCGATGCTGGTGTGTTTACATCCCCATAACTTAGTGGTTTGGCAAAAGAGACCGATAGAATAAGTACTAGGCTTACAAAGAATAAGTCCCAGGGTCGATTTGCTTGACTAAAGGCAGTGCTCCAGCATGGCCGCACTCAAATGGCTGAAACAAGTAAAAGAGTAAAAGAGATATATGTATACATATATACAGTGTGTGTGTGTATGGATGTGTGTGTGTGTGTGTGTGGATATAAGTATTCTGTTACAAAGTAAAAGAGACTCTAACCAACCAGCCGGTTCATCTCATTCGTTTCACACAGAGATCTTCAGAAATTGTAAAACTGAAGAAGAATGAAGAGAATTCCGGAAACCAAAGGAAAAATGAAGAATAAAAATGAGAAGGCAAAGACAACATCAAGTATCAATAATTGTGTGTGCGTGTGTATATGTATGTACATATGCATGTGTATATGTATGTATGTATGTATGTATGTATGTATGTATGCATATATGCATACATTTATGTCAGGTCACTTTTGAGTGCTACTGGTAACATGTAACCCAGTACAACCTGTTGCATGGTCGCGTCGTTGGCAACTAAACCGGCAACCCCACCAAGCTTGCTTGGTGAGGAGGGTCTTAACTGGTCACCATGCAGGATGAAAAACCGTCAAAGGGTGGAGGGACTCTTGAGAGTCAACGGCCATCCAATAAATGTCTTAAGGCTGTATCATGTGCGGAGACATAGAAATAATCGAACTGAATACCCGATCGCGCGGTTAAACCATTGGGAGTGAAGGACTCCTAGCCTTTGTTAGGGTATCCTTCTAGGAGAAGGTAACTCAGGTAACTGGGATAACTCTGACATAAAACCTGAAGCTCAGTGGTTACCGATGATGTTGACTTGTTCTTCTTTTCGGATTATGGCTGCTGTTGCTTAGTGAGTGGGATTGACTCAGTGCACAGTCTTTCCGCACTTTAAAAAAATCTTCTTGCAGTAGCATTGCACGATAACAACATTGATAAAGTTTCGTGCAATGGCCATACTCGATAACAAGGGGGCAGCCACCATGCATATATGCATGTATGCATGCCTCCATTATCCATGATGTATGTATGTTCTCTTCCTCTTTTTAATTCAAAACAGATTTTGACCGGTCATCTACTTGGTAGCCAGGTTGAGAAGGAAAGCATCTTGTTTTAACCATTATCCTTTGAATCTTAAGAAAGCCTTGCAGACTTTTTATAGTCCCAGATATCATGGTCATTTGCAGCATAAGAATTAAGGATTTGCATTCTCCCCCCCAAGAACCCAAGTCCAGCTCCAGATGGGTTGGTAAAAAGCTGAAAGTGTATCTGGGTTACTGGATCATGTGTGTGTGTGTGTGTGTGTGTGTGTGTGTGTGTGTGTGTGTAATTCACTATTACATCCAATATTCAATGGCAGCATGAGTTAGATGAATATTACTATTGAAGAACTGTTTTGCAGCTGGATACTCTTCCTGTCTCTAACACTTTGCTTCTTTCTTTCAATAGGAATCATCTTTTGTGTATTCAAAGTTTTAAAGCCATTGGATAATGCAAATGACAACACTGTTACTGCTTGTTGCTAAGCAATTTTCAGATAGATATAAACAAATGCACACACATGGGCACACGCACACACACATACACACACACTATACTCTTTTACTCTTTTACTTGTTTCAGTCATTCAACTGTGGCCATACTGGAGCACTGCCTTTAGTCAAGCAAATCAACCCCAGAACTTATTCTTTGTAAGCCTAGTACTTATTCTATCGGTCTCTTTTGCTGAACCACTAGGTTATGGGGACATAAACACAGCAGCATCGGTTGTCAAGCGATGGTGGGGGACAAACACAGACACACAAACACATACATATATATATATATATATATATATACGATGGGCTTCTTTCAGTTTCCATTTACCAAATCCACTCACAAGGCGTTGGTTGGCCCGAGGCTATAGTAGAAGACACTTACCCAAGGTGCCACATAGTGGGACTGAACCCAGAACCATGTGGTTGGTAAGCAAACTACTTACCACACAGCCATTTCTACGCCTATATACATATACATACATACTTATGTATATGCTTGCGTCAATGAGTCCCCTACAAGGCTTTGGTCAGGCCAAGGGCTATAGTGGAGATACTTGCTGAAGGAGCATTGCAGAGGGACTGAACCTGAGACCATGTGGATGGGAAGCAGACTTCTTAACCAAACAAACACACCTGCACCTATTAATACATACAAGAATATCTTTTATCTTTTACTTCTACCAGTCATTAGGCTGCTGCCATGCTGGAGTACTGTCTTGCAGAACCTCTAGTGAATAAATCGAAACACACCCAAACACCCAGTACTCTATTAATTATAATATATATATATATATATATATTAATAATATATATATATATATATATACACACACACACAGGCGCAAGAGTGGCTGTATGGTAAGTAGCATGCTTACCAACCACATGGTACCGGGTTCAGTCCCACTGTGTGGCACCTTAGGCAAGTGTCTTCTACTATAGCCTCGGGCTGACCAAAGCCTTGTAAGTGGATTTGGTAGACGGAAACTGTATATATACACGTATATACATATATGTATATGTATATATCTATGTATACGTGTGTATGTGTTTGTGTGTCTGTGTTTGTCCCCCCAATATCATTTGACAACCAATGCTGGTGTGTTTACGTGCCCGTATCTTAGTGGTTCGACAAAAGAGTCCGAGAGAATAAGTACTAGTTTTACAAAGAATAAGTCTGGGGTCGATTTGCTCAACCAAAAGCGGTGCTCCAGCATGGCCACAGTCAAATGACTGAAACAAGTAAAAGGGTAAAAGAGGAAAGAGTACATGCACATATCTCTGTTTGTTTACATTTGTGTTCTCTAAAATTCTCTGAGCCTCTGTCAGGAAATCATCTGCAGGCTTTGCACCTTCAAAGATGTGCGAGTTAAAATATCCCTTATTCGAGAAACAGGTAATGGTTAGCAACGAGAAGATTATCAACTGGTCAGCATCAGTCAGGATAATACAATGCTTTGACAATGTATTCATCTAACCCATGCTAGCATGGAAAAAACTGACATGAAAAACAAAAGAAATCTATATATATAAAGCTGAAGTTGTCTGTGTATGGCAGGTTTGGTAGCCTTCAACTAACACTATCTCCTCTGAGACCCTGCAGCACAAGTTGACCAAAATTGAGAGTATGATAGAAGAAGGCTTGCTCTTCCTTTCTGTAGAAGAAAAAATTCAAATCGGACCATTTTAACACCAAAAATTATTTACATCAAAAAGGTGCTTTTTTTTCTATGAAAATCCCAATTTTTTACGATTGTTTTACTGCTGTGTCGCCATTTTAAGGTGTATTTCAACCAGAAAAATGTTCACTTAATGAGAATGACAGGTTACATAATGCAAAATTTCCAATTCTAAAGGGTCGAAAACAAGCCCGAGCAATGCCGGGCTATACTGCTAGTGAATCTATAAAAATTACATCTCTATGCATGCAAACATATGCATTTCATGTGTACATCATTTAATGATATACACATGTATGTATATGACATGCATATATAATGCGTATATGCAACAGATGTCTATATATAACATATGTGTGTATAACATATGCAGCTGCTATTATTATAAGTAGCTGAATAAGCTAGTTGTTCTTTTGATCACGGAATCAGAGAATCTTTTTAACTAAAGATCACAAAAGTAATCTATTCCTGTCTGACAATAACAGGAACTGATATTAAACCCAGATTAAAAAACTTTAGCTAATGACTTCCTTTGTCTTTTAATGGTGATAGATTTTTATGACATAATATTTACAAAATATTTACAAAACAACAAATAAATCCTTGTTTGCATTGTGTTACCATAACAACGAAGGAGATTAACTGCAAAGCTTCACACCTCTCATTCACAATGTCTTCCGTATGACATACTAATAATAATAATAATAGTAATAATATAATAATATAATAATAATAATAATAGTAATAATAATAATAATGATAATAATAACAATAATAATAATAATAATAATAATAATAATAATAATAATAATAATAATAATAATAGTAATAATAATAATAGTAATAATAATAATAGTAATAATAATAATAATGATATCATGATAATCCTTTCTCCTATAGGCACAAGGCCAGAAATTTTAGGGGAGGAGGATAGTCGATCATATCAACCCTGGTGTGTAACTGGTATTTATTTCATCAACCCCGAAAGACTGAAATGCAAAGTTTACCTTGGCAGAATTTGAACTCCGAATGTAAGGACAGGTGAAATATGGCTAAGCATTTTGCCCAGAGAGCT
>NW_021825302.1:5000-16022 GCF_006345805.1 Octopus sinensis | reverse complement strand
TTGCCCTGTCGAAATTTTCATCCCCTCTTAAGCTTATTAATCGAATGACTCTCCTTTTTATTAATTTTCCTTCGTCGTTGTTCTTTCGCCCTATGCCGTAAGTTTCATTTCTCTAACATCTGCCTGATGGAACTCTCTTCTTCTTTCCCCAACATGATAAAACATTGATTCTTATAAAACCGGTTCTGGTCGTTTTATGGGTTTTACAGAATTAAAGTGTTTTTTTCTTTTTCTGCTTCGTTCTGTAACTCCCTCAAAACTAGGTTATTACTTGAGGCCTGTTTTATTATTGCTTTCTTGCCACCTTATTGGAAATAATTTCCAATAAAAAAAATATCTCTGCAAGAAATTCTTTAGCAATATCTCCACCTAGCCATATTATATTTTGATAATATCTTCACTCAGTTATTCTTTAATATATCTTCTTGGATATTTTTAATAATTCTTTAACGCTGATGTCCGTAATTATATCACTACTCAGAATTCCTTCAATAATATCATTACCCAAATATAATGCTCCTACCTAGATATATTTTGATAATATCTCTTTAACCAGGTGTTTCTTTTTTTTTTTTTAATAATTCCCCTAATATTTCTGGCTATCACGTATATTTTTACTCATCGTTAGCACCATTTTAGCTCCTGTTTGCAATTCATATCAACTCTGTGAATATCTAGAATTTCTTCATTTACAAAATAAACATCTGGCTGTCGCTGTCAAGTTTGTATGATGCTATCAAAATTGATATAGTATTTCTAAGATGGTGACGCTAGTTCAGTAGTAGCCGTAGTAGTGGTGGTTGTTGTGGTCGCTATCGTTGTTGTTCTTAAACTGATGTCAATCCTTATTAAGAACACCTTTGATCAAAAATATCTACCCGTGACCATCCCGTCTTTTATTGAAACTTAGTACATCTAGTACTGTATTATCTAATAATTCCTAAATTTTTAAAACATTATGGTATAGGCGCAGGAGTGGCTGTGTGGTAAGTAGCTTGCTTACCAACCACATGGTTCCGGGTTCAGTCTCACTGCGTGGCACCTTGGGCAAGTGTCTTCTGCTATAGCCCCGGCCGACCAATGCCTTGTGAGTGGATTGGTAGACGGAACTGTGAAAGAAGCCTGTCGTATATATATATATATATATATATATATATATATATATATATATATGTTTGTGTCTGTGTTTGTCCCCCTAGCATTGCTGACAACGATGCTGGTGTTTTTACGTCCCCGTCACTAGCGGTTCGGCAAAAAGAGACCGATAGAATAAGTACTGGGCTTACAAAGAATAAGTCCCGGGGTCGATTTGCTCGACTAAAGGCGGTGCTCCAGCATGGCCGCAGTCAAATGACTGAAACAAGTAAATGAGTAAATGAGTATGATTTTAGATCTGTTTGTCTGCTCTCAATAGTAGGTCGTGTGACATAATCGAGGTCCCTTATTGGTTCGATAATATTTCGGTAAAACGTTGCCATCAAACGTGCTTTTATTTTTATTGAACTCTTATCTATCTTTCTGATTTTGGATATTGCGCCCTATATTAATAAAACCATATTAATCGCAATAGGTTGGATCTCACCAAGTCTGTACTTCCAAATATTTCTAACTCTCCAAGACCGTCACAACATCAACCGCATTGATATTCTCGATCTTGTTCATTCATCTAACAAAACACGTGTATATCTTTCTAACTCTCTGCTTTCTTCGGTGATGTTCTATTTGGTACTCTTTATCATTGCTAACTACCCTAAGCACATTGAACTTTTTGTGTGTGTCAAGTGAAGGTCATTATACAAATAAAAATTAAATAAACACACGCACTGGTTCAATTAGTACATTAAAGAATCGTTGAATAGTTACTAGGTAAAATAAAGAAGTTGTATTGAACCAGTGCGTGTATTTAATTTCTATTAGCACAATGACCCATTCCAAGACACAAGATTTGTTTCAACAAATGAATTCGCATCAAAACTCTTGCAAACCAAATGCAAAAACGAAACTAAATTCTATGTTATTGGTAAGTTGTAGAATTTCAAACAAACAATGATACCCGATATGGATTTCTTTACTAACATTGGCTACTGATCTGCACCTTATTATCTTTGTTGTTTTAAGTGCTCGGCTGTATTTCATGAGCCCACCCCCTCGTATCACATTTTACGATTTCCTTACATTATGAGTTCAAAACCTTTGTACCTATCAGGTCTAAAAAATATGATATTTCTCTGAAAGATGTTGACCTTCTAAATCCTGTTACCGTATGTATTATTCCCATGTAGCACGGGTAGATTTCCCTTTATTTCTTGACTAGCAGTATCGTCCGGCGTTGCTCGGGTTTGTAAGGGAAATAGCTATATAAGCATTTTTAGAGAGTTATAGCCAAAAAATAGCAAAAAAATGCATTAAAAATGGAAAAAAACTTATGGTAATTTTTTTTTTAAATCGTTGACTCATCGTAGACATTTTTAGAGTTACTTCCCTTATATAATAGCGAAAAAATGCATTAAAATGGAAAAAAATGATGGTAAATTTTTTTTAATCGTAGACTCATCGATATGAATCACGACTATAAGATACCCGGTTTTGGTTAAACTGCACCGCAAAATATGGGAGTAGTTAGGAATCTAAATCGTAGGAGACAGAAACAAAACCTCTCTTTTATATATAAAGATATCCAAATCTATTTCAAAGTTTGCTAGCGTTCTTCAAGCTTTGACGAGGAAACGAGCTATTGCTGTAGCGCAGGCGGCTTTGAGCAATGTTTTCTGTGAGAATTATACAGCTTGTTACTGTAATATTGGTGGATACATTTTCAGGAACACACACCATACACAACACACACACACGCACACACGCACACATGCACACACACACCACACACACACACACACACACACACACACACACACACACGCACAAACGCACGCATACGCACACAGAGACGCTTTTATAAACTTTTTCTTAATTGTTGTGTACCTAAATTTAAGTCAGCTTCAATGGCGGTGTGTCATTTGTATTTTTGGAATTGTATATATAATATATGTATATATACATACATATATATATATATATATATATATAATGTGCGTATATACATGTGTATGGGTGTGCATACACACCCATACACACCCATACACAAACATACATACATATGTATGTATGTATGTACGTACGTACGTACGTATGTATGTATGTATGTATGTATGTATGTATGCTTGCCTGCATGTATGTAATGCTTTTCCTAAGCATTTTTCTCCTCTTAGAAGCAAAGTTCTAAACATTAGTAATTCCATATCAACTCTTTTGGTTTTTCTTGCTTGCAATTCGAGTACAATGACACTTAACATGTATTTTTATTTTTTGTGCAGCCCTGGCTTACCTTTATGTTAGTTTTGTTGAACAGCTGAGACTTGTAATCATCTGGGAAATATTTTACGATCAGAAACAGAAAATATCTTGTAGCGCTTTTTCTTTTTTTATATATGAATGCATGTATGTATGTATGCATGTATGTATGTATGTATGTATGTATGTATGTATGTATGTATGTATGTATGCATGCATGTATGTGTGTGTGTATGTATGTGTATGTGTGCGTGCGTGTAGGCATGTATGTGTGTAGGTGTTTGTGAGTCTGTGATGCTTTGTGTGCGTTTTCCGTGTTTCACGATGCCAAAACGATACACATGCACACATATATACAAATATGCACTCAAGTACTTACATACACATTAACATAATATACACATACACCCACACCCACACACCCACATATATGTATGTATGTATGTATGTATGTATGTATGTATAAATGTATGTATGTATGTATGTTTCTATGTATATATATATATATATATATATATATATATATATAGAGATATATATATATATATAAAAGAATATAGCTGGAAACAACTGTTCAATTACATTACGTACGATTCCATAGAATGGATATTTATTTCACATTATAAAACAATATAACCAGACCATTTCGTCAGACATCACCAAAAATATACGTTTACATTTTCCATTCTGTTTTTTCTACAGCAAGGAATGAACATACTTCACTGTGCGGCCCAGAACAACCATCTTAACATCCTTACCTTCATCGCCGATTCATTGGAAAACTTTGATGTTAATCAAACGGAGCGGGTGAGTAAATAAATCCTACATCTTTCCTGCTCGTTGTTGTTATTGTATGTTTTACGTGCTGACCCGGGGATGAGGGTCAGCTCTATATGATACTTTGTCGGACTTCCCAGACGGGTAATTACAGAGAGAAATAAGACCTAATTTATAAGTCTGGTTATCTCAGCAAGAAACAGATGAAAATATTTGAAACCTCAAGACATTAAAGACCCCAGGCTTTATCTCAATGCTTACAATAGTGTGGGACTCTGATAAAAGGCATCCAACAGTCAATTTGTTTGTTTTAACTGGGAGACAGATTACATCTATTCATCACCAGTAGGTACTATCAATCGGATCCTTATGAAAGGTATCGCAAAATGCTATAATATCCAGAAAGCCACACCTAATCATTTTTTTTGGGGGGGGGGGGAGTGGGGATGAACTGTGGATCTCAAAATGAATGATGCTATACATAACAGTTTTCAAATTTTGGCACAAAGCCAGCAACATCGACCGCAGTGTTTGACTGATATTTATTTTATCGACCCCGAAAGACAAAGTCGACTTCGGCGAAACTTGAACTCAGAACTAAGCATTTTGTCCGGCGTGCTGACGATTCTGCCACTTTGTGAAGCTTTAAATAATAACAACTAAATATTGGATTGAAAAAACCCTTTCAAATACACAAAATCGAAGACTGTCTTCGATTGTTTTCTATTGTTTTCTATCTTAGCCACACGGTTCTACCAGTAGAGTATTTCTATGTGAGTGCAGAGCCAAAAAATGGCGAAGTGGATGGTAGCACGATGACCAGCCTGGGTTGTCAGTGGCTTGTACACTGGCCATGGATCTGTCGTCTGGCTAACTGTTTTAAGTACTTTCTGTCTAACTGAAAAAAGTAACGGAATTAACTTGTAAACGAGAAAAACCGATATGTCGTCGAGTAGCTAGAAATAGCAGTCATATATTTTTTGAAAATCCCATTCCAATATCTTAAAATAGAATGCTAGACGAGGTACATGATACATGAGATAATGCAGCTCCAGGTTTACAATGCCTGGAAAATGAAGGAATTTTCACCTATTGTAATTCTCTTGTTATTGTACTTTCAATCAGGGCTTAATTCGGTCTAAACACTAAAGGAGCTAACAACACTACATCTAGTAACATCACCGACAGAACAGTCACTCCTCTAGCGATACGGGCGTTAAAATTGCTAGGAATAACAACCAAATCTCCATAAAATGACATGTTATTATCATAATATATGGGACATTGTATAGTATAGTCCTAGATAAACTAGGTGCAAGCGTGGCTCTGTTGTAAGAAGCTGGCTTCCCATCTACATTATTCCGAGTTTAGTTCCACAGCGCAGCACTCTGGGTAAGTGTCTTCTGCTATAACTTTAGATAGACCAAGGCCTTGTGAATGGATTTTGTAGACGGATACTGAAAGAAGCCTGTCGTGTGTGTGTGTGTGTGCGTGTGTGTGTGTGCATGTGTGCGTACCTGTCTGTCTGTCTGCGTCTGTCTTTGTGTCTGCATTTATCTCCCACTGCCGCTTAACAACCGGTGTTGTGTTTACGTCCATGTAACTGAGCGGTTTGGCAGCAGAGAGCGACAGAATACGTACCAGGCTTTGACATATAATAAGTACTGGTGTCGATTCGTTCGACAAAAATTCTTCAGGGTGGTGACACAGTATGGCCGCAGTCTAAAGATCGAAACAAGAAAAAGATAAAAGATGCTATGTCTGACAAAAAGATGTCTTCCATCACAGCCTCGGGTCACCCCAACCGTTGTGAATGAAACAGGGTAGAAGAAAACTGAGCGGAAGCCCGCCGGGTGGATTGTACCAGTAATTCAAATGCCCAGTCTTTTCATGTGCTGCGTCTGTTTCTGGTTGGGATTTACGTTAAAGGCATACGTGTCTGTGGTATACTCAGCCAATTTGCACGATCATTCAATGAGAACAACTGGATACTCACACAGCATTCATTATGTGTGCTTTTGGGTGAGTGTATATGTGTGAGGATGTGTGTGTGTGTGTGTGTGTGTGCGTGTGTGAATATATATAGAGAGATAGACATAGATATTGATAGAGAGACGAAGAGAGAGACTGAGAGACAGACAACTATATTATATATATATATATATATATATATATATATACAGATATAAGAGAGAGAGAGAGAGAGAGACGTACACATAGACAGACAGAGAGAAGATAGACACAAAAATATCGAACAATCTTCAATCCTCCATATTTTTGGTCTCCAATTCCCGGACGTTTTTTTTTTTCATTTTGTTTCGCCACATTTGTCAATTCGCCAATAACAACAACAGCAACAACAACAAAACAACAACAAACGCAACATGGATATAGTAACGCAATATATATATATGTGTGCGTGTGTGTGTATGTGTGTGTGTGTGTGTGTGTGTGTGCGTGCGTATCTATATACCTCTATTTCCATGTTCTCATTCTGATAATATTAAATGACAATGTTAGTATGTCAATGTAGCTCGCTCTGAAACACGCCCATCTTTCTTCAAGTCTCCAAGGACAGTCGCAGTATTGTTGTTTCCTACACTCAGCTCAAACTGACGCCATCATCATCATCATCATCGTCATCATCCTAATTCCCTCATCTATCCTGTGTGCAGTGTCTGCTACGCTAAATATTTTATAGTTCAACGGTGGAAGCGGAGGAACGGGGGGAAGTCGTACGTAATGCAATTACCCACCCACAATTGTTGTTTAATTTGCACTCGTAAATGAAGGTAAACTAATTATTGTTGACGTCATCAGAATTTTCTGAACTTTCAAAGAGAATCTTCTGTCTTTTATAATTTACTTGTTTCAGTTGTGTTTCTGAGGCCATGCTGGGGCACCGCCTTGAAGGGTTTTTATTCGAATAAATCGACCGTAGGACTTTTTAAAGCCTGGTATTTATTCTATAGGTTACTTTTGCCGAACTGCTAAGTTACGGGGACGTAAGCACGCCAACACTGGTTGTCAAGGGGTGGTGAGGGACAAACACAGACTCAAAGACACACACACATACATAGATATATACATACATACATATATACGATGGGCTTCTTTCAGTTTCCGCCTACCAAATCCACTTACAAGGCTTTGGTCGGGACGAGGCTATAGTAGAAGACAATTGCCTAATGTGCCACGCAGTGGGACTGAACCCGAAACCATGTGGTTGGGAAGCAAGCTTCTTACCACAGCCACACCTAATCCTTTTTTTTTTTTGGAGTGGGGATGAACTGTGGATCGCGAAATGAATGAAGCTATAAATAACGTTTTTCAAATTTTGGCACAAAGCCAGCAACATCGACCCCAGTGTTTGACTGATATTTATTTTATCGACCCCGAAAGACAAAGTCGACTTCGGCGAAACTTGAACTCAGAACTAAGCATTTTGTCCGGCGTGCTGACGATTCTGCCACTTTGTGAAGCTTTAAATAATAACAACTAAATATTGGATTGAAAAAACCCTTTCAAATACACAAAATCGAAGACTGTCTTCGATTGTTTTCTATCGAAAGGGGTTTTTTCAACTCAATATTTAAAAGGTATTATTTATAGTGTTTCGAGATTCGCTGATCAGAGCAAAAAGTAACGCATCTCAATGACAATTTGTGTCAAGAAAGACAAAAGAAGCCACTCCAAACGACTCCCAGTTGAACGGTGAGGGAGAATGGGGTGACTGATTTTAGGTAGATACGGTCAAAGGTCCGGAGAGGAATCGATCTCGGTAGATTCCCTCAGAGAGTCATAGCCATACCCGTACTTTTTAAAACTTATAATGATTGTGAGAGACCATACGGATATCATACTTTATCAATATTTTATTGATAAAGTTACGAGCTCATCTGTCATTTACACACAAACATATATATATATTTATATAAAAAATATATATAAAAAAAATACAAAATGGGACAAGAACGCAAAACATTCAAATAGACGATACGAAAACGGACGGGTCATTCGAAGCCTCTAATCTTCAGTCAAGAACCGGATCATCCTCGCAATTTCGGCTGATTAATCTTGAGATTGCTCCGATCTGGCCAGCCCCAAGGAAAAACTAAGCTACGAGCATTGGATTTCTTGGAAAAAGGATCGAATGTATACGAAACAAGGACAGAAAAACGAACGATGTTACACGAAAATGAATACAAAAAACAAAAAGTAATACGAATATAAATACAAAAAACAAACATACATGCTACTACATATATATATATATATAGATATATAATATATATATATATATTATATATATATATTATATCTATATCGCTATTGGCCTGCTCGCTTAGCCAGCGGGGGTGGCGTCATTTGAAGGCTAAAACAATGCGAAGCGCATTGTGACCAGCGATGTGTAGCAACATCTGATAGCCTGGTCGGTCACATGATGATGATGATGATGATATATATATACATATATATATGTGTGTATATATGCATATATATACATATATATCATATAGATATATTATTCATAAGTAGCTTCAATCGGACATAATATGAGAAGTATAGTCCATTTTTATCGCCAAATGCCACTCCCAGGATCTGTTTTAAAACCACTTTTTTGCGTCAGAATATTTTTGATATTAACAAGTCATGACGTTCTCCTAGAGAACGGTAATTATAAAAGCTTCTGTTGCATTGGAATTCTTCAGTTATCAATAGTATTGCTCTTTCTTTCAATCATGTTTAACTGTTCATCGTGTTTTCCATCGTATTTTCCATTTCATGTTGATTGTATTTTCCATTTTATATTTGATCTCTCTTAGTCAGGCTTTGATATCCGTATTAATGTTATATTTGTAGTTATTGATATTCGTTCATTTCTAGTCAATTTTTGTGTTGTTTTTTTTTTGTTTTTTGTTTTTTCTCTCTCTTCTGACGTGAGAGCTTTTCATGTGACTGTTCCTTCTAAATCACTTATTATCCTATAATTCAGTTTCGTTTATACGTTTGTCTCATGAAAATATTTATTTCAATCTTTATTGAAGATGCAGAATAGATATTTTAGCATTGCTGTGCTATAGCAGAACTGTTTTAAACGTAGTTGTGTATAGTATATTGTACAGGTAAATATCTATCTCACTTCTAGACATCTTCTTGAATGTCACCAGCTGTGGCGACCATCCGCTTCAATTTTGCTTATTTATGGAGGTTAAATGAATTCTTACTTTCAAATGGTGTTTTGCATTTTTGTTAAAGAATCTTTCTTCGATTCAACGTCTTTGAAATTCCAATCCATTTTTATTTCCTGTCTGGACTCATGTTCTTTCCCGGTTTAAAATTAATCTTCCTCTCTAAATGAATAAGCATCCTCGATGGTTGTTTGATAGTCGGCATTGCTGTTATTCTTTTAGTCTTTTATTGGTTTCAGTCATTTGACTGCGGTCATGCTGGATCACCGCCTTTAGTCGAGCAAATCGACCCCCAGGACTTATTCTTTGTAAGCCTGGTAGTTATTCTATCAGTCTCTTTTCCCAATCGCTGAGTTACGAACATCGGTTGTCAAGCGATGGCGTGGGAACAAACACATACATACAAACACACACACAAACGCACACACATAAATATACGACGTGCTTCTTTCAGTTTCCGTCTATCAAATCCACTCACAAGGCTTTGGTCGGCTCGAGGCTATAGTAGAAAAAACTTGACTTTCAACTTCTCGAAGTTTCTTATTTCATTAGATGCGTGTGTGTGTGTGTATGTGTGTGTGTGTGTGTGTGTGTGTGTGGTGTGTATGTGTGTGTGTGTGTGCGTGTGCATGTGCGTGTGCGTGTGTGCATGTGCGTGTGCGTGTATGTATGTGTGCATGCGTGGGGTGTATGTGTATGTGGGTGTTTGCGTACGTGCGCGCACTTGTGTGTGTGCGTGCGCGCGTGCGTGGTGTGTATATGTCCGTGTATGGTGTGTGTGCGTGTAAGTGCTTGTGTGTGTGTTAGTGTGTGTGTGTGTGTGTGTGTGCGTAAACGTGTGTGTGTAAGTGTCTGGTGTAAGTGTAAGTGTATGTATGTGTTAGTGTTTGTGTATGTGTATATTAGTGTGTGTGTGTGTGTGTGTATGTGTTAGTGCATGGTGTGTGTGCGTACGTGTGTGTGTGTGTATGTGTTTGCGTGTATGTGTGTGCGTACGTGTGTCTGTGTTTGCGTGTATGTGTGTGCGTACGTGTGTGTGTGTGTGTTTGCGTGTGTGTGGTGTGTGTGTGTGTGTGTGTGTGTGTGTATGTGTATGTGTGCGACGAGCTGGCAGAAACGTTAGCACGCCGGGCGAAATGCTTAGCGGTATTTTGTCTGCCGCTACGTTCTGAGTTCAAATTCCGCCGAGGTCGACTTTGCCTTTCATCCTTTCGGGGTCGATAAATTAAGTACCAGTTACGCACTGGGGTCGATGTAATCGACTTAATACCTATGTCTGTCCTTGTTTGTCCCCTCTGTGTATAGCCCATAGTGGGTAGTAAAGAAATAGGTATTTCGTCTGGCGTTACGTTCTGAGTTCAAATTCCGCCGAGGTCGACTTTGCCTTTCATCCTTTCGGGGTCGATAAATTAAGTACCAGTTACGCACTGGGGTCGATGTAATCGACTTAATACCTATGTCTGTCCTTGTTTGTCCCCTCTGTGTATAGCCCATAGTGGGTAGTAAAGAAATAGGTATTTCGTCTGGCGTACGTTCTGAGTTCAAATTCCGCCGAGGTCGACTTTGCCTTTCATCCTTTCGGGGTCGATAAATTAAGTACCAGTTACGCACTGGGATCGATGTAATCGACTTAATACCTATGTCTGTCCTTGTTTGTCCCCTCTGTGTTTAGCCCCTTGTGAGTAGTAAAGAAATAGGTATGTGT
>NW_021825301.1:0-15965 GCF_006345805.1 Octopus sinensis | reverse complement strand
CTTCAGTGATTGAAATATTTATCTTAGCGAGGTTTAACAATTAATTAATTTATCTTATGTATTGGCTAAAGTTTTTCATTGTATGATTTGCCTAATAGTGGTTTTATCTCTAATTTAATATAGTATAATAGGAGTTTACTATAAAAGAGATTCAATCCTAACTCTGATTTTTCCCTGTAAGTTTGGATTTATTCCCTAATAGTTTATTATATATATATATGTATATATATATATATATGTAGTATATATATATATATATATATATATATATATACATATATATATACATATATTATATATTATATATATATATAGGATATATATATATATGTATATATATATATCTATAATATATATATATATTATATATATCTATATATATATATATATAATATATTATATATATATATATATATATATACATTACATCAATCGTTCTTTCATAAATAATACATTACCGGATCACTTATCCGGCTTCGATAGATACGGAGAGACGGTGCAATTTACTGTACCCTGTACTGAGTAAAACAGACCCTACTTTTGAAGTTCGTTTAATTTGCACACGGTATGTTAAAATAGTATTGTTTTGTACTGTTTAAGCACATTGATAAAGACTAAATATTCTCTGCATTACAATTGTATTAATTTGTACCTGTATCTTTTAAACAAAATCCTGTTCTTTACTTTTCTTCATCTAATTTTCTTTCTACAAACTGTATATTGCATCTATATTACAGTATAATATGATTTACGAATTTTCGGTGGATTAATAAATATCAAACGGACCTGTCTTAGGAAATGTAATAGTTCGAATCGCTGAAATAGTATTTAGCTTTTTATTTGGCATAGATTATTTTATACTTTAACTATGGATTTAGACTGCCTTCAGAAAATCGGAAAAATTCAAAAAATCCGGGTCACTTCAGTTCTCAGTCTTGCTGGATTCAGTCTCTCCCTTATATCTGGGTCACCGTTATTATCTCCCTTTCATTCAGCTTCTTTCTTCCGGCTATCTCATCATGTCAACCGTTACGCCCTACACATTTTTTTCTCTAACGGTTTCTTTTTTCCTCCTAATCCTTTCTGTCGAAGAGTGTGGGGTGGAACCGTAAAAGACTTTTCCATTCTTCCCGAGTGTGTTAAACTAATACACCTGCTTCTTCTTTCACTTGTCTTCATTTTTTGTTTTCTGTAAATTTGAAATATATATATATAGGCGCAGGAGTGACTGTGTGATAAGTAGCTTGTTTACCAACCACATGGTTCCGGGTTCAGTCCCACTACGGAAACCGAAAGAAGACGGAAACTGAAAGAATCCTGTCGTTATATATATATATGTATATGATGTGGTGTGTGTGGTGTCTTGTGTTGTTTGTCCCCCTAGCATTGCCTGACAACCGATGCTGGTGTGTTTACGTCCCCGTCACTTAGCGGTTCGGCAAAAGAGACCGATAGAATAAGTACTGGGCTTACAAAGAATAAGTCCCGGGGTCGAGTTGCTCGATTAAAGGCGGTGCTCCAGCATGGCCGCATTCAAATGACTGAAACAAGTAAAAGAGTAAAAGAGTATATATTTATTTATATATATACATATATATGTTCTGTGTATATATTTATATATACCAACACTTCAGAAACGATGCACCAGTGGAGTACAGAGCAGTAATAAAAAATTGGAATGACAGAGGAAAATATCATGAATTTCATTCTGCTATAAGATACAATGCACTCATCGTTGAATGCTTGTATATCAGCTTATTGCTTCTTCATCAGAGCTTCAAAAGTAAAGAGCTATTTATTCGAGAATGCATTTACATTTATTGTTGTGTTTAGAGAGGGTCATTATGCCAATAAGAATTAAAACAAACATACGCAGATTCAATACCTCTCGTTTATTTTACCAACTAACTATCTAATGATTTGTTTAATGTGTTGACTGAACAATCAATCAGTTCTTAGTTCTCTCTGTCAGAATCTTCTTGCCGCTGTTCGCATCCTCATCAATGACATGCCTTCACTCTTCAAGGTCTGCATTGCATTCAAATATATATATATATATATATATATATATATATATATATATATACATAAAGTATTACCATCGAAAAGATCCTTAAACATATGTAGGAAATGACACCAGGAGTTTGAGGGACAGAAAATCCTCACAGAAAAAGTATATGTAGATAAAATTTTATATGCATAAATATATTAGCAAAAAATTCAATAGAAATTATTTGACACCAGCGGTCTAGTGAGAAAGAGGAAATAGTCAGAGACTATGAATAAATTCAACAACAATTGAGGAACGGCTCTTTACTGATGAGCGCGTTGGCCTTTTGGAAGATTGACTTGATTAAGTTTAATTTAATTTAATCAGGCTGGTTTACCATTAAAAAAACGCCGAAACAATGCATTGTCTAAAGAAGAACAGGGTAAATGTTTTTTAATTTTTCCTTAGATTTCGGAATTACTACTATTTGCGGTTGGAGCCCTGGCTGCTATTTCTAGTGGGTCGAACGGCCTATTGTAGCCGTTCCTCAATTGTTGTTGTATGTATAAATATATATATATATATATATATATAGGTGGGGGGGGGGGAATTCACAAAAAATCAAAAGATGAAGACAGGTGGTGTAGACAACAAACAGGTGTATTAGTTTAACACTCGGGAAATGAAAAAGTCTTTAACGTTTCGAGCCTACGCTCTTCCACAGAAAGGAACACTGAAAGAAACAAGGAGAGAAAATAAAGAATGTGTCGTGGCTAGCGATCTATCATGGCGAATGCCAGACAGAGGGGTCACGCAGGAGTGCTAGGAAGAAGGGGAGATAATAAAGTAGTGGTGATCCCAAAACGAAGGTGCGCGTGCGTGTGTATAAGAGTATATGTATGTGCGTGTGGAAGAGGGTTGGTGACCTTGATGTATGCGTGTATGTATGTGGGGCTGGGAAGTGGTCAGTGCTAGTGTGTGCGTGGTGGTGTGGTGTGGTGTGATGTGGTGTGTGTTATGGTGGTGTATGGTGTAGTGGTGTGTGGGGAAAGCAAGTGTGTATGTATGTATATAAGGATAGGTATATGAAGAACTCCTATGTAAAGAAATAAAAAGAAAGAAACAGAAAATAAGTAAATAAGTAAATTCTTGAATTACTGAAATTATTTCCATTTCCAGAAACTGCTAACTAGCAATTGATATTAAATCCAGCGAGAAGGGGAGACAACCGCAATAATCGAGTATTCTCTAAATCTGACCTGTCATTGAGAGAAGACAAGAGGGAAGGTGGGTATGTGTGTTTCTACACAGCATCGACACAGCAATTGTCCTGCCATATCTCTAGAAGAGGAGACACCTAGAATGAGTAAGACACATTTACGGGCTCGGAAATTTGCATGATATGGAAACGAGCTAAGAATGACCAGTAGTATGTATCATTTCCATTACCAGAGATATAATGCATGTATAATGTAGTATACAAAAGGATATCTATATCTATAAAAGAGAGCTTGTATGTGTATGCGTATATATATATATATATATATATATATATATATATATATATATATATACACATACATATATATATGTATATATGTATATATATATATATATATATATATATATATAGATAGATAGATAGATAGATAGATAGATAGATAGATAGATAGATAGATAGATAGATAGATAGATAGATAGATAGATAGATATGTGTATGTATATATATATATATATATATATATATATATATATATATAATATATATATATATATGCATATATATATATATCACACAATTGTAGCGTGGAAGGTGTTTAAAGCCATTTAAGAAGCACACAAAATCCGTTAGATTCACTTCAACATTTAATCTAATTGTAAAAATATTTTCGTCGCTTTGAGACTGCGACCTGTTCATTGACAAATTCCGTGCATTCGTTCAAGCACACGATCTCAGATCAGGTCACTTGCTACGCAAGTACATCTCCGTAAATGTATATATATATATATGTATGTATATATATATATATATATATATATATATAGATATATATATATAATATATATATGTGTGTTTTGTATATATATATATATGTATGTGGATATATATATATATAAATACACACACACATACACTCACATGTATACAATGTATGCAAGAGAAAGAGAGAGATGTATAAGCGTATGTAACCGCAAAAACAATTTTGTGCCCACCTCATGTACGGTTGACTATGCGTGCGCGCGCGCGCTGTGTGTGTGTGAGTGTCTGCAGCAGCATATTGCAGGATGTTCCTTTGTCAAAAAGTGGCTAAATTTATTATAATTAATATAATTTCATAATTATATCACAAAAAGTAAAAGAAAAGAATAAACGAAATATTTCTTAAGAACAACACGATATAAAAAAAAGTAAAAAGATATATAACAACAAACGCACAAATTCAAACACATAAAAAAGGAAAATTTTCATAAAGTTTTGAATTATGAAAATAAAAATCATGAAAAAATCAAGAATAAATATTCCTTTAATGAAAGAATTATATTAAATTATATTATATTAAAATTCAGATATTCAAGGTAACAGCATCTAGATTTTTGTTTGAAATTATCAGTAAGGAATTTTGATTATATAGTAGAATAATGGTAATTTAAGATTCCCCATGGGCTTTTCTAAAATATGTTTGTTTCGGTTTGTAATTATCGTCAGTCTGTGATGAATGAATACATCCAGCGGGTATATTTGTATTGAAGAGATATCAATGAAAGAAAAAAAAATATAATAATAATAATAATTGATTTCCGATAAAAGGTAGACACAATTGCTTCGTGCCTACGCTCTGTAGTGGATGAGCGAAGGGATGAGCACGTGTGATGAGCATTTGTGTTATTAAGTGAATCCACAACTATGTGTTCGGCTCAATGAATTTTAATTCCCTTTGAAATTTGTAAAGGAGCAGCCACCATCATAAAGAACAAAAAAAGATAGCCATTGTTTTCTTGAAGGAAAATTGAATTTATTTAATTATATAAATACAATTAAATGTTTGCCTCAAAATTGAACAAAGTGATTCTTCGACATGTTTCATTTGTGTGTAGGAAGAAATAAAGCCAATTCGCTATCATTATCATTATTATTATTATTATTATTATTATATTATTATTATTATTATTATTATTATTATTATTATTGGGACTAACTTTGCTTTTCATTCTTTCGAGGTCGACAAGATAAGTACCATTTGAGCATTTGAACTAAAATTTGAAACTATCACCACCAATTATTATCATCATCATCATCATCAATCATTATCATCATCATCATCATTATCATCATCATCGTCATCATTATCATTTTGAGAGTGAATTTTGAGAGTGAGAAAAGGTATTACCAAATTGTATTTTAAAGAGTACAATGTTTGTAATATTTTATTCCTATCGTCTGCTTTTGTTTTTTTATCTTTTTGCTGTTGTTGTTGTTGTTGTTGGAATTATGGTGTAATTAATGCGCCACAAATGGTTTATTGAGGAGATAGCAAGAAAGAATTATAACTAGTTCCAGCTTCATGAGAAAGCAAAAGTTAGAAAACAGCAACACAAACAACAACAACAATACTAATCCTTTTTATTATAGGCGTAAGGTTTGAAATTTTGGTATGGGGTGACGAGTCGATTACATCTGCTCCAGTGCTCAACTGGTACTTATTTTATTGTTCCCCAAACGGATGAATGGCGAAGTCGACCTCGGCGGCATTTGAACTCAGAACGTAGAGATGGACGAACCGCTAAGCATTTTGTCCGGCGCGCAAACGATTTTGTCAGCTCGCCGCCTTAATAATAATAATAATAATAATAATAATAATAATAATAATAATTTGTATTGGCCACATAGGTTCAAAGCATGGAGGGTAATTCAGGGTAAACCCCACACAAAAATTACCAGTACTCTGTTATCCCCAAGGCAAGGGAAGTGCCTTCTTACAGTTTCTTTTCTCCTACTTAGAAAATCATACTCAGAGTAGATCCATTCAGCCTCATCAGTCTTACCTCTCTCATCCACCTTTTGATAAACACACTAGAAGGCAGCAGCCCTCTTTCTGCCCTCATCTTTCTCTTTAAATATTTGAAGAAATTGTGAGAGCTTGGCCAGATAGGAAAGTGCCTGTCTTCAAGCCTTTGAGACGGATCCACCTCTTTTGTTACAGTCACTAAGCAGAGAAAGATCTGCCTCTCTTCTCTGCCAAAGGAAGGTGGTGCGTAGATTTTCACTATACACTCGGTGAACAGCTGAATCCTATATAATTTGTTAATACACAGACACTGAACGATTGCATGCGGGACACTCTCAACACCCTGCATTCTTCTCGAGTAGGTAGGACCTTGGTACTTCCATGCTTGAAGATCTTGTCTAGAATAGGCACTGCCACGTCAAAGACTTTTGGCACTACCTTCCTTCCCAAATACTTATGGAAAATGACCATGGTGTTCGACCCGAAAGACCTCCGGAAATAAAACTTCTCAGACTGTTCCCATCGATGTCCAGTCAATCCTAGGCCATCGTTGCTCTTACCCTAAACTAGCTCCATATAGAAATCCTTCCTACCTAGCCTATTCAGACGAAACTCAGAATTTTTTTTTTTCATACAGGATGTTAGAAGTAAGACCGTACAGAGTACGAAGTATGAAGAAAAGAGTGGGGGTGTTTTGGAAGAAAATATATTTTATCTTATGCTTTTTTTCCGATTCTGTCTTGACCAGTGTTTCTCAAACGGGATCCATGATATCCCTGGAGGTCCATATAGAATTTCTGGGGACCCACACAACAAAATGATAGATTTGAGATCCACAATAGTATTTTAAGGGCCTCTGAGAAAAGTTTGCTTTAGATAAATGTATTGGTAAAGTTTCAACCTACACAAGTTAATGTGTGGAAAACATAATAGAAATATTAAGAGAAGTATCTAAAAAACTAGTTTTTAAACATCAAATAGTTAGTGGAGGTGTCCACCAGACTAAAATAGTAATTAAAGGTAAAAAATGGTTGAGAACCCCTTGGTCTAGATACACGTATAACATGGGGACGAATATTGCCCACTAACCCAAATCAAAAATCATGAATGTAAACGCATGAAAGCCAGGTCTAGCTGGAAGACACATTGTTCGTAATAGCTGACCCACCGTCTTTCTTTTGTAATGAAGGACAGGTAAGTTTCCTTTGGCTGACGTCTAAGGCCAGAGAAAATGGTTAGAAGAATGCTTAGAAGACTTTAGGGCAAAACTTTATTTCGCTGGTGCTGGCGACGTTGGCGATATTGTAAGTATTGTTCTTGGTAGTGGAAG
Source organism: Octopus sinensis (assembly GCF_006345805.1). NCBI lineage: Eukaryota > Metazoa > Mollusca > Cephalopoda > Octopoda > Octopodidae > Octopus > Octopus sinensis. The sequence goes on along the minus strand of NW_021825301.1, from coordinate 8,638 downwards.
TGGCGGTGGTAGAGTTGATGAAGATCCTGTGTGTTATTATTGGGTGGAAATAGAGGTACTGGTGGGGATGGGGTGTTTGGGGTATCGGGTGTCGGGTGTCGGGGTGTTAGGAGCGTTGGAGATTTGAGAAGATATTGAGGGGTGTTGGAGTGGGTGCTAATGGTGCTGCTGGTGGCGGCCGGGGCAGAAGGCATTGGAGGCGTCGGAGGCGTCGGCGTTGGTGGAGGCATCGGCGGAGACATCAACGGCGGCAACAGTGCTGATGGCGGCGGTGGCGGCGGCGGTGGTGGCGGTGGTGCTAGTGGTGGTGATGGTTGCTCTTCTACTGTTGCTGTTGTTGTTGCAGCCATTCGGTAATATTTTTAGCCCTTCGTCTATGCTCTCTCTCTCTCTCTCTTTCACACTCTCTCTCTTCCTCTTCCAAACACAAGCAAATATTTCATTTCCGATTGTTTATACTTTTTCCCCCATTCTCTCTCTTTCCCTTTCAAGCAAATTCAATTGCACTACAACCAATATTTTAAGAAACAGTTCTCACCTACGCATTCTTCTTTACGTATAATTGTTCTTCTTACCCAAAAAACTACTTCTGTTCACCCAAAAACACATGTTTGCCCCTCTTTCTTAGCTCATAAATATCCAGTCATAAAAACCAACAGCAACATTATTATTTCCTTTCTGTGCATGTTTAAACGAACAAGATTCTGTAGAATGAGCTAAAAGAAAAGAAACCCTCTTTCTCTGTTTATTTGTAATATTCATGTTTTGTCTACATGTTTCTTAACTATATTATCTCTAACGTGTTATTTATAATACAGCTTCCTCTTTTTCGACAGGGGCTTGATGAAACAGGTAAGTAATCGCTCAGTTTGCCAGAAATATCAGTATTCTACCTACTTTTTTTTACTCTTTTACTTGTTTCAGTCATTTGATTGCGGCCATGTTAGAGCACCACCTTTAGTCGAACAAATCGAGCTCAGGACTTATTCTTTGTAAGCCTAGTACTTATTCTTTCGGTGTATTTTGCCGAACCGTTAGGTTAAGGAGATGTAAACATGTAAACACACCAACATTGGTTGTCAAGCGATGTTGGGGGAACAAACACACACACACACACACACACACACCACACACACGCGCGCATATGGTATTATATATATATATATATATATATATATATATATATATATATATATATATATAATTGATAGAAATGGTAAGAAACAACAAGAATGAAAGATACCTCGATATTATATAAATAGAGGAATTTATCGGTAAATGTAATATGTGACAATTATTTCGGTAGCCATGACAAAACTCCACCCCGACATCTGAACCTTGGTGTTTTATCAAGATATATATAATTATATAATATATATATATATATATATATATATATATATATATATATATATATATATAATACACCTAAAATATAATAGGACGGGTGGCGGGCTTCTTTCAGTTTCAGTTTACCAAATCCACTCACAAGGCTTTGGTCGGCCCCAGGCTATTGTAAAAGACACTTTTCCAAGGTGCCACTCAGTGGGACTGAACCTAACCTCATGCTCAGCAATATGAAATTAATATTTAATTAATTCACTCAGTATAATTGAAACAGGTGCAAGGGATAATGTTCGATTTGTTGTGGATAAACTATTATTAACTTCACAATCTCCGTATCTTCTTCTTTCTTTATATATATATATATATATATAGAGAGAGAGAGAGAGAGACTGAGAGAGAGAGAGAGAGACTGAGAGAGAGAGAGAGAGAGAGAGAGAGAGAAAAAAAAATTAAGAGACAGAACCTCAATAAAGTAATTCAATTAATAAGGAAAGATATTATCTATAATGAAATATAAATTTAAATATATTATTATTAATATTGTACTAAAAATCTCTGTACTAAATAATGCACATTAAAAAATACACATTAAAAATATATTAAAAAATATTATATACATGTGTGTGTGTGTGTGTGTGTGTGTGTGTATGTATGTATGTATGTATGTATGTATGTATGTATGTACGTATGTATATCTTTTTTATCTTTTACTTGTTTCAGTCACTAGACAGCCATGCTATAATGTAGAAACATAGAAACCAAATTGAATGCTTGCAGTCTGCGCCAGCAAAAAAATTTATTTTAATTATTGGTATAAAATCCAAATCATTCAGGCCGTTCGTTATGTAGGGAAGTTCTCGACAAGGCAGAGAGAGAGAGAGACAGAGAGAGAGAGGGGGGAGAGAGAGAGACAGAGAAAGAGAGAGAGAGACAGAGAAGCAGACAGACAGAAGGGTGGGGTAGAGAGAGAAAGAAAAGAGAGAGAAATTTTAGGTGCATCCTTACTGAATGAGAGGAGAGGAAGTTGTGTAGGTATTGACATTTTTGTACATCTGTGGGAATTGGTAATGATCGGATTGTGATAAGAAGTTGAACAAAGAGGATAAAAGTAGAGAAAGAGCAGTTAAGATGAATGTGAATATATATTTCTTTACTACCCACAAGGGGCTAAACACAGAGGGGACAAACAAGGACAGACAAAGGGATTAAGTCGATTCCATCGACCCCAGTGAGTAACTGGTACTTAATTTATCGACCCTGAAAGGATGAAAGGCAAAGTCGACCTCGGCGGAATTTGAACTCAGCCGAGGTTGACTTTACCTTTCATCCTTTCGGGGTCGATAAATTAAGTACCAGTTACGCACTGGGGTCGATGAAAAAATGGCCAGTCGAAAGGAGAGAGAACGGAAGAGAATTTAAATATGAAATAAAGGGAGAGAGAGAGAATGGTGTGTGCGTATGTGTTTGTGTGTGTAAGTAAATTACATAATTCCTTTTGTTTTTTAATCTATAATGTGTATTTTATATTCCATGTAAACACACGCTTTAAGCATTCTTGCGTTTAGCTGCCTTTCTACCTCTATAACAGCTCGACAAAGATCGTTCTTATAGCTAACTTTCAATATCAAGGCGCTAGCCCCTGGTTGAAAAGGCTGGAGTTTAAATTCTCATTCATCTGAACACTGCTGTGTTGTTGCGCTTGTTTGGCATTCTCCTGCATACTGTGCATAAAGGTGTGTAGATATACATATTATTTCGTGTGTGAGTGTCTTTTAATTGTTTCAGGCTTTGGACTGTGGCCATGCTGGGTCACCGCCTTGAAGGATACAAATTCATTTTTAATATTTCATGTGTTTTACAATGGAATGATCGAAATTGAATAAGAACTGACCAGCAATGCGATAATCATCTCTGCTACTATAACTTTCCTTTCTATGCTGATCATTACCTTCGTAATCAACCATCCCGCCAACAGTAGCAAGAGGGAGAGGAAGAGGGAGATAGAGAGAGAGAACTAGAGCAATAAAGGGACAGGAGAGGAAAGTAGGAAGATATGTTCAGTAACAGGCAAGAAGTGTGATTCATTTATTGGCGAGGTCAGCGATCAAGACGAGACGCTTATTAACAGTGTTACTTAAAGATGCTTCAGTTCACATGCATAGAGAAAGTCGAAGTCAGGATGTTGGGCAAACAAAGTTTAGACAAGGATACAAACATACACGCACAGATTTATAGTAGATGTACGATTAAACACATACAGATGTGAGGTAATAAATTCACACAGATTGTTCGAGTTATGCTTGCGGCTATCAGGTTAACGCTAATATGCGCTCGCAAACAATGGAGAAAATTCTGCCATAAACTGTGGTTTGCATATCTATTCTTAATACATTCCGGCAAATTCGAATGCAAAAGATGCTAGGCGCTGTTGTGAATGTCAGAAGAAAACAACTTCGTTTTACGGCGACTTTGTGTTCGTAAGACGCTCGACTCAGTGGCAGAAGGGACTCTGGAACATCGGTGTTTCGTCATGTGTCTCGTCAGCCGGACGTAACTGGGATCTTTTGAACTTAAACAAGCCACTGGTTTCGCTCATAGTTTCTGTGAGCAAAATGTTTTCTGATTAGTGCTTATATCCTGTTGCTGGATGCCTGTATCCCTGGAGATTACATCAGGGTAGGAGAGTGTGCGCCCTCTGGTATTGCGAGTAGATGGCTTCCAGAGGAGGAGAGTAGAAATTACCTCTTTTTCAGCTCTACAACAATGTCCAGCAAACTGGACTCTCCTACCTGGTTATTAATACGTTCAGGCAAAGTCAAAAACAAAATATGCTAGGCTCCTGTAACAAGCACAACAACCACTCTCATATTTTGTGTTCGAATCTGCCGTACCATATTAAGAAGAAATATACAAAACCATCGTTTCAGATCTTGCTGTACACAGTGCGAATAACTATTTCTTTTTTTGTTTTGTATTCTGCTAGAAGCACACGAGGAGGTGCTGAAAGTTCTTGCTTTTAAGGGCATCACGAAAGGATTAGTTGGAGTTCCCAACCTCGAATTCTTTTACAGAGTTTAGAAAAACTAAAGGACCGCTGCAATAAGTGTGTGAAACTGATAGGGCAGCGGACTCGCAGTCATAAGATCGCGGTTTCGATTCCCAGACCGGGCGTTGTGAGTGTTTATTGAGCGAAAACACCTAAAGCTCCACGAGGCTCCGGCAGGGGATGGTGGTGATCCCTGCTGTACTCTTTCACCCCAACTTTCTCTCACTCTTACTTCCTGTTTCTGCTGTACCTGTATTTCAAATGGCCGGCCTTGTCACTCTTTGTGTCACGTTGAATATCCCCGAGAACTACTTTAAGGATACACGTGTCTGTGGAGTGCTCAGCCACTTACACGTTAATTTCACGAGTAGGCTGTTCCGTTGATTCGGATCAACCGGAACCCTCGTCGTCATAACCGACGGAGTGCTTCAAATATGTTGAATAAAATCATAAGTAACTGATCCTCCTGTATTTTTTTAAACCCAAAACCAGGAAATTTTTAGCACACCCTCGTACTGGATAACGTCCACACAAAACAATAAGTGGGTGGGTGAACTTGATAATATTAAGAGGCAAAAACGATGACGACGAGGGGGAAACGTTCATTAAGGTGCAAAAGAGAAAATCTCCCGTGCATTGTTTTTGGGTGTTTTCTGGTAAGTGATATCACTTGGTGGTCAGAATCGTTGAACACAGAGAGGTGATTAATCGATTCATCAGGTGTGATGAAATAGGTAAGCCTGAGTGAGTAGAAGACTACTGGAAGGAGCTCACGGAAGCGATCTCATAGTTGTTACCTATATATATATATATTTTATGCATGTATTTATGTACACACACGCAGGCGCGCACAAACACACACACACTTAGACATACATGCATACATACATAACTGACCACGGTCCCCCTACTACGACTATGGTAAATTGCAGACACAACCGCAACGATTATTGTAGTAGTAGTAGTAGTAGTAGTAGTAGTCAGGATTATATGCCGGTGAAATGTGCTCTTAGTGAAATTTTCCGAGAAAAAATAACTGGCTTTGAGGTACTCTCTCGAGGAGAGAAAATTCTCTACCAAAGTAAATATTAAAAAAAAACACCAGATACAGTATTAAAAGCTGTTAACGAAATTGGTGATGAGTATTTACAACAGTGTGATGAACCCACATACTGGCTGCAACTGTAAAACAGTAAATGAATGATACTCAAAAAGTGAACAAAACCGAAATAACAAAGAAAGTATCATCATAGGTTTTGAAGACAGAAAAAAAAGATAACTGGTTTACGGAAGACCGTCAGTCATGTAATGATGCTTATTGCATGCAAACAAGCAAATCACTATACGTCCCATCAACAGGAAGTAAAAAATGAGATCGAAATTATGTTTGGAGACAGCAAAAAGTGGACACTCACTTGCAAACTGATTACCCAAAAACAGGAGCTAAAAGCTTTCAGTGAAAAATTCCATCAGAAGAGAATAACCGAGAGAAGAACAATAAACAAAAAATTTACCAGCGACCAGGCAGCAGTATACAGATACATGAGAGGAGGAGCAATAAATAACACGGAACCTCCTTCACGCGAAGGCATAGACTCCTTCTGGAGGAAAATCTGGAGTGAAGAGAAGGAATTTAACCAAGATGCTCTGTGGCTGGAAGAAATCCGAAAAAGTTATTGCTCCTGTGTTACATCCAAGACATACAACATTGATGGTAAAACTCTTGCAACTGTGATCCAGAAACTCCAGGATGGAAAAGCATCTGGAAAAGACATGATTGTTGGATGTTGGTACAAGAAGCTAACATTCTACCAATCATACTTTACCAATCTGTACCAGCAAGCTTTCTGTTTTTATCTATTTAAAATCTTCCTCGAAAGGCACATTCTAAATTTAAGAAAATCTTGCATATTTTTGCTGATCCATTTGTATGTATGTATGTATGTATGTATGTATACATTCATGCACATATATCTATATATACATACATATTTACTCACACACACACACACACATATATATATACACACATTATATAAAATAGATTTGTGCTTGTGTGTGTGTGTGTGTGTGTGTGTGTGTGTGGTGTGTGTGTGTGTGTGTGTGTGTGTGTGTGCGTGTGTGTATTAGCTTTTCACACGAAAATGACTGCGTGAATCGGTTCCATACTTGGGATGCATGAATAATTTGACCTCGGATACATAATAGGGCCTTCACTTTATTTTTTTTTAAATAAATGTTATTGATTTATATATATATATATGATTAACATCTTTAAAAAGGTTTTTCAATGTCAACTTCCGGTATTGACATAGCAACTATTTAAACTATATTAATTCGTTGCAGGCGAAATTTTCCGTTTCCATTTGCTAAGTCGCTCGCTCTTTATTTTAATGTTTTCATTTCAGATCTTCATTTGCTATTTGCAAAGAACTAAGATAAATTGCTGAAAGAAATATTTTCTAAGCAAGTGAAATTTTTTATAAATTGAAGTTTTCAAGAAAATTTACTTTCTGAACTTACTTTTATTATTGAATATTTCAAGTTCACAAATATAAATATTCGGTACAAGATAGTTTTTAACGAATTTTTGCTTATATATGAAATTTTCATTTCATGTTTATTTCATTCATTGTTTGCAATGTTCTCTCCCGCCAATCTCTCTTTCTCTCTCACACTTACACACACACTGTCTCTGTAATATAAACACAAACACTCCAGGTTTGATTTTTGTTATTACACAAATATCACATTAAAATTTTGCAATTCAACATGGGGCGTCCAAAAAGATATGGGCATTCTGTCGCTTAAATCTGCACACTTCGTCAATTTCCGTAACAATTTATTTATCAATTTATTTCTTGCGCGCCGTGTTCAGCTCCACGTATTTGTAGTCAGTCACACACGCACACGTATGTTTTTGTATGTACTTTTGCATACGTTTATGTATATGTGTGTTTGTGTGTGTGTGAGAGAGAGAGAGAGAGAGAGAAAGTGAAGGAGTGTGTTGCCATGTATACGTACATGCATAAGTACATGTGCATACATCGTTTTTGTATGTATGTGTGCGTGTGGGAGGGAGACAGAGAGAGACTGATGCCTAAGTAGCACTCTCTCTCTCTCTCTCTCTCTCTCTCTCTCTCACACACACACACACACACACATACACGCACACACACGTCCATTTCATATACACGTACATACATCTTTCACTTTCTCCTGTCTTGCACTTTAAAACAAAGGTAAATAAATAAAAATTTCTTTCAGAAACTAACGAGCCAAATCAGCTGTTCATTTAGGGCATTTCTGCGTGTTCAACCGAAAGCATGTCAAAATATGCGATGATAACAGGATCAGAGAGAAAGAAGAAGAAAAATTGAACTACTCTGACGATTTGAAGTGGGAAATACGAAGGGTGTAGACGTGATACCAATAGTAATTTATTTCTTTTTTGCCCATATGGGGCTAAACGTAGAGGGGGCAAACAAGGACAGACAAAGGGATTAAGTCGATTACATCGACCCCAGTGCGTAACTGGTAATTTTTTAATAGACCTCGAAAGGATGAAAGGGTGAAAGGCAATAGTAATTGGCGCACTTGGAAGTATCAGAGCTCAGCTACTAACACGGCTTCAAAAGATTGGTGCAAGTGCGAAGGCAGAATACTTACAAAAATCAGCATTGCTGGGATTTGCAGGAAATCTTCGCAAGTTTCTTGAAGTATGACCAGTAAACAAGTGTCACCTTGGTCTGCTGACTGTGGACAGCTGCCACTTAGCATCATACTCAGCAAAATGAGTTGTGAGTTTTCATCAAATAATAATAATAATAATAATAATAATAATAATAATAATAATAATAATAATAATAATAATAACAATAATAATAATAACAATAATAACCCTTTCTACTATAGGCACAAGATCTGAAATTTTGGTGACCAACTGGCTATCCACCCCGAAAGGATGAAAGGCAAAATCGACCTCAGCGGAATTTGAACTCAGAACGTAGCGATGGACGAAATATCGCTAAGCATTTCGTCCAGCGTGCGAAAGATCCTGCCAGCTCGCAGGCTTAATAATAATAGCCCAGGTATTGTGGCTCTCGTGGCTTCTTAACTGATTGGAAGTGTTATCATGTACATTGTTTTGTCTTGGTGTAAAAGATGGGCTACAGCAAATATTCTGCTCAGACAACAGATTTGCTTGTGAGTTGCTTGACCTGAACCAGTTGTACATGTCCTTAG
>NW_021825300.1:0-10000 GCF_006345805.1 Octopus sinensis | reverse complement strand
GATATTCTATTCAAATACACAGCTATAAACACATACATGCATACATACATACATGCATACATACATACATACATACATACATACATACATACATACATACATACATACATACATACATACATACAAATCAGTCGCCCATGCATACCAGCTTCTCTCTACACGCCACTGATCTTACCCACGGGAAAGGCAAAGGGGCCGATAGAGCTTGGCATCAGTGACGTCGCAACGCATTTCTACAGCTGAGTGAACTGGAGCAATGTGAATAAAGTGTCTTGCTCAAGATCACAACACGCAACCCGGGTCCTGGAATTGAACTTACATTAGTTGTAACTTTATGTATGTATTATACATGTGTGTCTATGTATTATATATATACGTGTATATATATGTATTTATACATATATATATATACATACATATAAATATATATATACATATATACATATATATATATACATATATACATATATATTATACATATATACATGTATATATATATATATATATATATATATATATATAATTCTGAAAGTGATCCTGTGTACCGTTTAATCTGTGTCCGTTGAGGTGAATCAACCGTAACTTGCACCGTCTCCTCCCACCGCTTCCACTCCTCCTGCTTCTCTAATGGATGTGTCTGTCTGTGGGTTTTAATAATGACAGGTTTAATGTGATTAAGATTGATAGATACCTGTGGGTAGGTGGCTTACTGGGTGGTTGAAACACCTGTCTGTCTCTGTGGCTCACCTAGCCATGTTTCAGGTGTCTATATATGCGCGCACACAAACATACACCACATATATGTATATAAACAGACACCTATACACACACACACACACACACGCACACATATATATGCATATGTACATTAACAAATACATATAGATATCTGTGTGTATACATTAAACGCATACATATCTGAATGTACGTATACATATACACACACACGCTCTCTCATAGAACGTATATATATATATATATATATATATATATATATATATATATAAATATATGTGTACGTATGTGTGTGTACATATATCATTAATATATATATATATGCGTGTGTGTGTATATATGTGTACGTACGTGTGTGTACATATATTATTTAATAAGTTGACTTGCTTCCATGCATCTTAAAATTTAGTGAGCTCATAAAACGAGTCTACATACATGTGGTCTGTGTGTGCGTGTGCGCACACGCACATGTATGCGTGTGTGTATTAGGGAGGGAGAGAGAGAGAGACCATTAATGATTATGCTCCTATAGATTTTAGCAGAGGCGAGTGAAGTCTATCTGCCCTTTCCATAATTTCACATCTTCACATCCCTGGTTCGAATCTCATCGACTTACTACACATCATGTTTCCATAAGTAAGACAGAATGATTACCTAAGTTGTATGAGCTCTACATGAGCCCTGACGAAGTCCTTCCATCATATATTTTGAATATGGCAACTTCCTTAGCATTAAATAAAATGCTTTGAAATTCCCATCAACAGGATGATACGACTGAAACATATATGTAGATTCTTTTCTTTCTTTTTACCATCGCCGAGGTCGACTTTGCCTTTCATCCTTTCGGGGTCGATAAATTAAGTACCAGTTACGCACTGGGGTCGATGTAATCGACTTAATCTGTTTGTCTGTTCTTGTTTGTCCTCTCTGTGTTTAGCCCCTTGTGGGTAGTAAAGAAATATATATTTTTCTTTCAACTTTCAACTTCTAACCAATTTATTTTCACTGTTATTTTTCTTAAATGTCATTTTTTTGTAACATACAAATAAACTGGTAATTCTATCCACTTATTTTTCATTTCTTTGTTTCCCCTCCTATATATTATAAATAAATAAATATATATATACATATATATATAAATAAATAAATATTATATATAAATAAATAAATATATAAATAAATAAAATTATATATATAATATATATATATATATATATATATATATATCTATATATATATATATATATGTAGGGAAGGTTTACGAAAATAAACAAAAGACGAAGGCAGGTGGAGTACAAACAAAGAATTGTATTAGTATGGCGCTCAGGAATAGAAGTAGAAGTCTTTTATGTTTCGAGCCTACGCTCTTCGACAGAAAGATACGCAGAAAAAAAAAACAAGGAGAGAAACAAGGAGAGAAAAAATATGCGTGTAAGAGCTAGCGATCTACCATGGCAGGCGCAAGAGTGGCTGTGTGATAAGAAGCTTGCTTTTCAACCGCATGGTTCCGGGTTCAGTTCCACTGCGTGTCACTTTGGGCAAGTAATTTCTACTATAACCAAAGGCTTCTGAGTGGATTTGGTTGACGGAAACTGAAAGAAGCCCGTCGTCTATATATATATATATATATATATATATATATATATTATATATATATATAGAATGTATTTGTGCGGTTGTGTTTGTCCTCACAATCGTTTGACAACCGATGTTGGTGTCTTTACGTTCCCGTCACTTAGCGGTTCGGCAAATGAGACCGACAGAATAAGTACTAGGTTTCCAAAGAATAAGTCCTGGGGTTGATTTATTCAACTAAAAGGCAGTGTTCTTTGCATGGCCGCAGTCAAATGACTGAAACAAATAAAAGAGGAAAGATGTATGTATGTATGTATGTATGTATGTATTTACAAACATGAACATGCATAATACTGTTCTGTATTTAAGAGATGAGGAATTATATACATTATTTACATTATTTACATTATTACATTATTACATTATTACATTATTTACATTATTTACATTATTTACATTATTTACATTATTTACCCTGGAGGGTATAGCAGTCGAAACATTGTGTTAACAACAAAAATGACGACACATATCCATCAAATGTAAATAATGTACATAATGAACATGCATATATGTGTGTGTGTACACTTGGACAATGTGCTACGCAGTGAGATTGAACTTGGAACTACGAGGTTGCCGAACGAGCATCTTAACCACACATCCATGCCTGCTTTTAAGAAAGTTTTTCTTGAAAAACAAAAAGAAAAAATGATAAGAAAAAGAAAAAAAACGCAAACTGTGTCTAGATCTTGTGCCTGTGAAAGACCAGAATAATTACGAAGCAAATAAAGATGTTTTAGGAGAATGTTTTTATAGGGCTATTTAAGGGGCTAATGTGGGTTAAACTTTGACCCCTGCTTTCTGTGATTTAAAGGAACAGCAATCTATCATGTCCGATAAACTGACCACTGACACAATCACGCTAGATTTACTACACATTTATATCTCACCTGTCACTTCGCTTCACTATACTCTCCCTACCTCCCTCCCCTCTCTCTCCTTCTTTCTTTCTCCCTTTACTCCCTTCTTCCCTTTATGCTTCTTTCTCTCCCACCTCTCTCTCCTTCTCTCACTCACTTATCACTCATCCCTATTGTCGCGCTCTCTTTTGATATATATATGTACATATATGACCATTATTATTATTATTATCATTATTATTATTATTATTATTATTATTATTATTATTATTATTGCTGTTGTTGTTGTTGTTGTTGTTATTATTATTATTATTATTATTGTTATTATTATTATTGCTGTTGTTGTTGTGTTGTTGTTGTTGTTATTATCATTATTATTATCATTATTATTATTATTATTATTATTATTATTATTATTGTTGTTGTTGTTGTTGTTGTTATTATTATTATTATTATTATTTGTATTTTAGTGTCAGACCGCTTCTTCCGGTTATTTGAATATTAGCTTCACTGTCATTCTCTCTCTCTTTCTCTTTGTCTCTCTCTCTCTTTCTTTCTCTCTTACTCTTCCTCTCTCTCTGTATCTCTGTAACTCTGTGTGTGTGTGTATGTGTGTGTATACACACACGCACGCGCTCTCACGCACACACACATACACGCATGTAGGTATGTATGTATATATACATTACGTAAATTCTCACTTCGAATTTTTGCGTAAACTGTAGTTGCAAGCAGGACTGGTACAGAAACAGTCGTAAAGAATCATTAAAGATGTGTTAAAAGATTCCTTTGTCTTCTTATTATTACACAAATCTATTTATGTAAATATATGCATGTATAAAAACAACATTAACTGCGCTGACGTCATTAAAAATACAAGCTTCGAGAGAACATGAAATAAGTCTTTTTTGGAACGGTGGATCCCGAAGCAGATAAAGCTATAAATGATAATGTGTAAGCATTGGATATATATAAAAAAAATCCTTTGGATACATAAGTCAAAGGCTGCCTGTACGACATGAACCAAAAACGTCATTGAAGCTTGCAAATACTTCCAACAACATCAGATATTTCTTGCTGGAAGAATAAAAATTTTAAAAGAAATACATTCGAAGGTTTTCGTTTGGCCCAATGGTAGAACACCTGCCATGTTTGCAAGAAGTGTGGGGTCGAGTCTTGAGAAAGCCTTCGACTTTTTCTATCCTGAGGTTTTATTTTAGCTCAATATTTACACATCGTTGTTTTATAGGTTTATTTATAGCTTCGAGATACTTCCCAACTACATGGTTCTGAGTTCGGTCCCATTGTGTGGCACCTTGGGGAAGTGTCTTTTCTTACTCTAGACTCAGTCCGACCAAAGCCTTGTGAGGGGATTTGGTAGACGGAAACTGAAAGAAGCCCATCGAATATATATTCGTGGGGGAGGGGTGAGAGCGACTTTATGTCTGTGCTTGTCGCTCACCATTACTGGACAACCGATGTCGGTATGTTTACATCCCTGTAACATTAGCGGTTCGGCAAAAGAGACCGAAAGAAAAAGTACCAGGCCTGAAACCAAAGAAGGGCCTGAAGTCATCCACTCGACTCAAAACACTTCGAGGCGGTGCCCCTGCATGGTCGCACTCTAATGATTGAAACGAGCAAAGGATAAAAATTATTACCTATTTGTTGTGTTTCTGGAGTTACTTCTTTTTTTTTGTACCCGAAAGTAAATTTCGGTGTTTGCTTATTCCCATATGTTGACTTCATTTTATGCACATGTTGTAATGACGTTTCAAAAAATACATTAAGTTTCATAATCCTATGTTATATATATATATATATAGGCGCAGGAGTGGCTGGGTGGTAAGTAGCTTGCTTACTATCCACATGGTTCCGGGTTCAGTCCCACTGCGTGGCACCTTGGGCAAATGTCTTCTACTATAGCCTCGCGCCGACCAAAGCCTTGTGAGGGGATTTGGTAGACGGAAACTAAAAGAAGCCCTTCGTATATATGTATGTATATATATATATATATATATATATATTATATTATATATATATATATATATATATATATATTATATATATATATATATACATGTGTGTGTGTGTGTGTGTATGTTTGTGTGTCTGTGTTTGTCCCCCAACATCGCTTGACAGCCGATGCTAGATTGTTTATGTCCCCGTAACTCGGCGGTTCGGCAAAAGAGACCGATAGAATAAGTACTAGGCTTACAAAAGAATAAGTCCCGGGATCGATGTGCTCGACTAAAGGTGGTGCTCCAGCATGGCCGCACTCAAATGACTGAAACAAGTAAAAAAAGTAAAGAGTAAAGAATATATATATAAAATAAGTATCATATGTACACGATTATCTTATCATCATCTTCTCATATTTGTTATCTTTTCTAACTAAAGACCAAAAGATTTATGCTAAATCTCATTAATGTATTTAAAGATTTAATCTTGAAAATAATACTTAATGCTAACCTTAACAATTTCCTGCCATCACATTAAAATTAGTTATTTTTGACTATCACTTACATGGTGTGGATGTGGGTTTCTTTAAAGCTAAACTGGATCTCTTCTTGTCGGGAGTCCCAGATGAACCTGCCTCACGACAGGAGACGCAGATGATGCGGGCAGCAGCGTCGAACTCCCTTGTTGGTCAACTGCCACGTATCAGAGGTGGATTCACATATTAGTGTAGCTCATTCAGCGGTGGTGCCCCAGCATGGCCGCGGTCTCCGGGCTAAAACATTTTTAAGGATTTAAGGATCACACCTATTGATAACTTGCGGAAATTGTACACTGTATTCATAATTCAAGCAACACATCAGATATTCTTTAAGATATTCTGAAACGTTTGCTGTGGCCTTCGAGAAACTCATATGACAAACATTCATTCAGAAATGCAAGAGATCATTCAAACGAAGTGGTATTAGAGATATAAAATGACATACATCTGCAACAGAGAGAAAAACTCAACTTGACGAAAATTAAAACAGTAGTAATGAAAATATTTTACGTTTATTTTACGCAGGAGTGGCTGTGTGGTAAGTAGTTTGCTTACCAACCACATGGTTCCGGGTTCAGTCCCACTGCGTCGCATCTTGGGCAAGTGTCTTCTGCTATAGCCCCGGGCCGACCAATGCCTTGTGAGTGAATTTGGTAGACGGAAACTGAAAGAAGCCTGTCGTATATATATGTATATATATATATATATATGTGCGTGTGTTTGTGTGTCTGTGTTTGTCCCCCTAGCATTGCTTGACAACCGATGCTGGTGTGTTTACGTCCCCGTCACTTAGCGGTTCAGCAAAAGATACCGATAGAATAAGTACTGGGCTTACAAAGAATAAGTCCCGGGGTCGATTTGCTCGACTAAAGGCGGTGCTCCAGCATGGCCGCAGTCAAATGACTGAAACAAGTAAAAGAGTAAAAGAGTAAAAGAGAGTAAACCTCCAGTCAGGACTTGTATCGCTTGAACATTTCTACACTTTGAAGTATGTATGCTGGCAATCATTGCACGTAATAAGCTATGATACTACAAGCAAATTTGCTGAATCTTTGCTGAACATTAACAATAAGACATCTTGCACTTCCTGCTTTCCCTAATACCGCTTAATGATGTAATTATATAAACCATGGTTGATATCCGTTGACTCGGAGCTTTTTGACAAGCTTTATAGTTTATTGAGTGAAGAATCACAAGTAAATGAAGTAATAATTAGAATAATTGGTTTAACAATTAGCAGGCTTATATTATGATATAATCTACATACATACACTTTCTGACACCTTATGAAATTCATAGGAACTAATTTATCAAAATATAGTCGGGCTTTGAAATACAAAATACTGTAATCTCGACATGTGGAAAATTTGGAATCAAGCTAAAGCTTTAAAACAAATTATCCAAGCTTTTGTGATTGATGCATGAGAGAAACGCGAGAACTTACTCAACCAGAATATGTTGAATTGAAATTCCAACATTATCTCATTTTTCAGACATAGACGTACATTTCCTGCAAGGAACGATAAAATACCATAGCGTGAGAAATTATAAAGTAGCTCAATTATTTTATTACAGCAGTTATATTGGCTATATTAGCTATACCCGTATATATTTGCTATACCCGTATATTTGCTATACCCGTATATTTGCTATACCCGTATATATATTATTTAGTTTCTATATCCGAAACATCGTTATAAACGTTCAATGAACAAAAACTTCGATAATTTTTCACAGTTTTCTTAAACCAAGTTATACCGTCACTTATAAAACCATACAATTATCATTTCGGTTCCAGTCCTACGTGAAGGTGCGCTCTTTAATAGTTCGAGTATTCGGCTAACAATCGTAATGTCGTGAGTTCAATTTCCGGCAATGCGTTGTTTCCTTGAGCAATAAACTTTATTTCACGCTGCTCCAGCAGGCAAAAACGAGTAGCACCTGTATTTAAAAGAGCCAGACATGTCACATTTAGTGCCACCTTGAATCTCCCTGAAAACTACGTTAAGGGGACGTATGTCTGAGGGGTGCTCAGCCACTTGCACATTAATTTCTCGAGCGGGCTGTTCCGTTAATCAAATCAGCTGGGACCCTCGTCGTCGTAACTGACAGGATGCCAGTCCAGTACTACATTGTATTTCATACATCAGTTTTTTTTCGTTACATCAAAGTTACTTCATTCTCTCTTCATATGTCTCCATTTTTCTTGCTCGCTGTTTTGAAGACAAACCACGATATATAAGTCATCTTTGAAACAATATATTTCATAATCCATATACATGACCTTTTACAATCTACCTTCGTCTTTCAATCATATTATTGATATAGAAACATTGAAAATATTCTACCCGCATCTCTAGTAATTAACTCAGTCCAGCTTATTCAAACAATCCCCTTTTCTTCATATTTCTCTCTCTCCTTCATCCATTTGTAATATTTTTACTCGTTTCAAATCATTTCCCACCGTTTCCGCCGTTCTTTCTCCGTTTTTCTCCTTCTCTCCCCTATTTTTTCCATTCTTACTCCCCATTCTTTCGTTCTCTCTTATGACAGCGACTTGGCAGAGTCGTTAACACGTCAGGTAAAACGCTTAGCAGAATTTCGCCCGTCTTTATGTTCTGAGTTCAAATTTCGCCGAGGTCAACTTTGTTTTTTTTATCCTTTCGGGTTCGATAGAATATGTACCAGTTGAGGACTGGAGTCGATGCAAACTACTTGCCTCTCCACGCGAAATCCTGGTCTTGTGCAAAAATCTAAAAGCAATATTCCATTCACTCCGATCGATAAAACTCATCTTTCTTTCTGCGTATCAGAGACATCATCCTTTTATTAAAATAACAGGGTGTAAGTTGAATAAAATCTGGCAGCTATTTCGTGCAGGTCGAGCTACCACAGTCTATGTGTCTATTGCAAGTGTTTAAGAACCTGCAGGGGGTTATATGTGTTGTAAATGGATTAATTCGAGTTGCAAGGAATCGAGGTCTTCACATCAAAAGGTTTTTCGTATATTCCTAGATGAAGCTTATGATTTCATAAACGTCTTTTGAAATTTATCCCAAAGATTGAAGCAAACTACAGCATACTCCGGCATCGCTTCAGCATTCTGTTGATTCAGGGGTAGCATGGACTAATTATTTCAGGTGAGTTACGAACAAGTGATTCAAAGTTCCTGATATTGGTAAAAGAGGTAAATAGCTGATTTGGTCCTTATCATTTCAAAGTGAGATCAATTGTTGTGGTTAGTGATATCAACCAAAAATATGTCAAATCGTATAAACATAGTTGATACTCTAATACTCGGAATACCTTAAATATCAATATATTTATATATATATGTATATAAGCATGTACGCATGTAAGCATTTCATGCATGCATATTTGTATGTGTATATATATATATATATATATATATATATACATACACCCACCCACACACCACATATATATACACATATATACATATTTGCGTTTATCTGTCTATCTCTCTCGCTCTCGCTATATATAATATATATATAAATATATATTAATATATATATATATATAATATATATATATCTATATATATACTCATATGTACGTATACCTTATATACATATAAAAACTGTATACGCACATACATATGTATATATATATATGTCTATATATGTGTGTGTGTGTAAGTATATTTAAATGTACATACACACGTACATCCGTCCATGCATACATACATACAGTCTTATACAAAATCAACAAAACAACTCTGAAATTATCGATGTTATAAGTGATTGGACTATTTTCACTATATTGCTACAAGAAACAGAACAACTTGGTTACAGAAATGCGCACGCAAACACACACACACACACACACAAACACATAAAAACACACACACACGTGTACAAAAACAAATACATACATTAAAACAGAAGTACACAGAAACACAAATACAAGCACGAAGCACGCACATGAACACACACAGACACACACACATATACTCTTTTACTTGTTTCAATAATTTGACTGCGGCCATGCTAGAGCACCGCCTTTATACACCCCCCACAAAAACGTACACACACACACACATTAGTATATATATATATATATAATATATATATATATATATATATGCACAAACACGTGCATAATATATCACACGCAAAAAACACACAATATATATATACAAACATGCGTACACACACAAAGAGAAAAATATGCTCTTACACACACACACACACACATATATATATATACTTACATACGCACACATATAGAAGCACATCCAGTTATATAAAAA